>NC_037675.1:54707011-54792402 GCF_003255815.1 Theropithecus gelada | reverse complement strand
ATGAAAAAATGCTCATCATCACTGGCCATCAGAGAAATGCAAATCAAAACCACAATGAGATACCATCTCACACCAGTTAGAATGGCGATCATTAAAAAGTCAGGAAACAACAGGTGCTGGAGAGGATGTGGAGAAATAGGAACACTTTTACACTGTTGGTGGGATTGTAAACTAGTTCAACCATTATGGAAAACAGTATGGCGATTCCTCAAGGATCTAGAACTAGATGTACCATATGACCCAGCCATCCCATTACTGGGGATATACCCAAAGGATTATAAATTATGCTGCTATAAAGACACATGCACACGTATGTTTATTGCAGCACTATTCACAATAGCAAAGACTTGGAATCAACCCAAATGTCCATCAGTGACAGATTGGATTAAGAAAATGTGGCACATATACACCATGGAATACTATGCAGCCATAAAAAAGGATGAGTTTGCGTCCTTTGTAGGGACATGGATGCAGCTGGAAACCATCATTCTTAGCAAACTATCACAAGAACAGAAAACCAAACACCGCATGTTCTCACTCATAGGTGGGAACTGAACAATGAGATCACTTGGACTCAGGAAGGGGAACATCACACACCGGGGCCTATCATGGGGAGGGGGGAGGGGGGAGGGGGGAGGGATTGCATTGGGAGTTATACCTGATGTAAATGACGAGTCGATGGGTGCTGACGAGTTGATGGGTGCAGCACAGCAACATGGCACAAGTATACATATGTAACAAACCTGCACGTTATGCACATGTACCCTAGAACTTAAAGTATAATAATAATTAAAAAAAAAAAAAAGAAAAAAAAAATTAGGTGTCCCTCCCATCTGTCTTGTGGACGCACATATGCTGTTTTAATCACTGATGTTCTTGAATGTCTAACACATCAGACTGGGAATTTATCGACTGTAGCTTTGGTTGGTTTGTCTCTGAACTCCTAGTACCTAGTACATGGTAGGGACTTAATGTGTATAAAAAGGGAAGAAATGAAAGAAGAATGGTAAGAAAAGGTGAAAAGAAGGGAAATAAAAGAAGGATGAAGGAAAGGTAACAAGAGGAAGAAAAGAAAGGGATGAGAAGAAAATAAAAATATTTTGACACTGTTAAAATCCATCACTTCAAAGACTATTTCAAGGAAACATTTTCATTTACCCAAATGAGGCTGATCTACCTAAATCTCTTCCATGTCAGTAATGCTGTGAAGTTAAGCACTGATAACCTACGAAAATTACAATTTGATGAAAAAGAAAGATTTGAACCAATTTAAGTTAAATAACTTTAAAAAATAATTTTGCATTGACAAAAACAAAGTAAGAGTATAGGCCAAAAATGCAGCCATGGCTATTAGATTACATATTAAGGAAAATGCCCTGAAGATGGAAATCCTAAAGGTCTAGAAAAGCATAACTATTGGAACTGTTCAAGTCTGTTTATATAGAGAATGTATAGAAAAGAGAAAGACAGAAGGAAGGGAGGAAGGAAAGGAGGGGATGGAGGGAGGGAGGGAGGGAGGGAGGAAGGAAGGAAGGAAGGAAGGAAGGAGGGAAGGAAGACACAGATATATAAAATATATAGAGATAAGATAATTCTGGAGGTTACTGGAACGAAGATCTGCCCCTATGTTTTGTTTTTCAGGCAAAATTATTTCTTTGATGATCTTTTTCCCTATGATCAAATAATTATAAACTGTATCATGAACTATGATGATTATTATTAATTCATCCTTTCAAACAAATTTCAAAAATTGAAAACCTTTATACCTCATTCACTGAATGCCCTAATTTTTTTCAACTCAATACCTAATGAAGTTTGAAATCATGATACTTCACATTCAGCAACTGTAGAGCATTTAAAAGAATATGTTCTTCAAAATAAAAGTTGGGACATGAGCGAATCCCAACACAAACACTCCCATTGCAATTTTAGGTTTTCTCTGTGCCTCCATCTCTGGCCATGTCTTTTGGGTAAAACAAATGAAGTGCTTCAGTTACAGGGGGTAAGAGCTGCAAGTTCTTAATAAAACATTACTCAAAGAGGAACAAGAAGAAGAATAAAAGGATAAACTAAGCAGGACTTCCTTATGCCAGGGACTCATAATATCTTTTATGGTGAAAATGTTCCAATGTTCTTGGAAAGGATATTCCCCTCTGATGTCCCAGTCAGCCAGCCTCTCACTGCTTTCTAGCATCTGACCTTGCCTCAAGCAAAACAGTTTCCTGGTGCAATTCTCTTGCCCAGCCTTAGAGAGCTGTGCAGAGCCTAGCATTCAGAAATGCCAAAAGCAAGCTTAAGCTTTCCAATCATCACATCTTTAACTTTAAAGGACATGGAATTACTGCAAAGTTATCAAGAAGCATAATTTCTAGCAAACTGCTTATAGTGGGGGAGGAAAATTCTCAATACACCCTGTTGAAACAATTATCTGCAGCATATCCAGAATTTCTGCTGGTTCTCTCATTATGAAAGTTTTGCCCATTTACATGTGAACTATAAACAGACTGACAGATGGAATTCTTTTGTATAAACAATTTCAGATACACTACTCGTCCATGGCTGTGTCAGTTGTTTACAGTATCAAAAAGCCACAGATATGCCTAACGGTAAAGAAAGCCTGTATTTCTGCCAAACGTTTGCACAACATTCATTTATAGTTTGTACCCGGTGCTCAAAGTGTTATTGATGAAACACAGTTTCTCAAGTGCATTTGTGAGCATTGTGTCAACAAGACTCCCCCAGGAATTTTCTCAGAGCACCCCACTTTCAAAGTAGTTCATATATTTGTGAAGAGGTCACAGAGATAGCAACACCAATGTAGAAGCCAGTTGGGGAATGAGTGGACCTGGGAGAAATCGAACAGTGTAAAAGCAGTGAGTGTTCCATTATGCTTTCTCACAGGTTCATTCCCTTGGGCTTAGTACACCTTCTCCAAGGCAAAGGATTCATTTCTCTTCTTTCCTGTGACCCAGACTCAGGAGTCTTGAGAAACTTATTGCAGACATTTCTATCCATTTTAGCATTCTCTCCCTCATCCTTTACAGCCATGTAAGTACTTAATTCATAATTCCTCATAAAAGTGATCCTCTTTCTTGGCTATTTGAGTTTTGGGAATCTTCTTTTCATTTTTCTTTTGGCAATATCCTACCCTCCCACCCTAAAGTTTAGCTTTTGTACAGAAATGTTTGGTGTTGTAAGCTGTGCCTATTGTCTCTGAATCAGTATAACAGAGACAGTCTACCTTGATATATCCACATTAGGTACAAAATCTGTTTGTACAGCTTTGTTGAATTACAATTCACATGCAATATAATCCATATATTTCAATGTACAATTCAATGTTTTTAGTATATATATTCACCACAATCAACTTTATGTATTTACTTGAGACAGGGTCTTGCTCTGTCACCGGGCTGGAGTGCAGTGGCACAATAACGACTGACTGCAGCCTCTACCTTCCGGGCTCAAGAGATCCTCCACCTCAGCCTCCTGAGTAGCCGAGACCACAGGTATGCACCACCATGCCTAGCTAATTTTTTAATTTTTTGCAGAGATAGGATCTCACTATGTTGCCCAGGATGGTCTCAAACTCCTGGCCTCAAGCGATCCTCTTGCCTCAGCTTCCCAAAGTACTGGAATTAACAGGTGTGAGCCACCATGCCGAGCCCATAATCAATTTTAGAACATTTTTATTATCTCAAATGAGACCTTGGCTCCATTAGCAGTGACTTCTTCTTCCACCCTCTCCCACCCCCAACCAACCCAGCCCCAGGCAACCACCAATCATCTACTTTCTGTCACTGTAGATTTCCCTACCCTGGACATTCATATAAATGGAATCATACAGTATGTGGTCTTTTGTGAGTTGCCTCTTTAACTTAACATATTTCCAAGGTTCACCCATGTTATGACATGTGTCATAATTTCCTTTCTGTTTATTGACAAATAATATGTCATTGTATATATATACATCGTGTTTATCTGTTCATCAGTTGATAGACATTTGGGTTGTTCATACTTTTGGCTATTACAAATAACACTGCTATGAACACATGTGTGCCAGTTTTTGTGTGGATATATGTCTTCATTTATCTTGGGTACATTGATAAGAGTGGAATTGCTGGGTCCTATAGTAGCTCCATGATTACTCTTTGGAAGTACTGCCAAACTGGTTCCCACGGTGGCTGCACCAATACGCATTCCCACCAGCGATACAGGAGGGGTTCCAATGTCTCTACATTCTCACCAACACATGGTATTATTTGTGTTTTTTGTACAACCATCCTAGTAAGTGTAAAATGATATCTCATTGTGGTTTTGGTTTGCATTTTCCTAATGGCTAATGATTTTGAGCATCTTTTTATATATTTATTGGCCATTCATATATCATTGTTGGAGAAATAGCTGTCATATTTTTGCCCATTTTTAAATTGATTTATCTTTTCATTACTGAGTGTCTATTATGTTATTTCACTTAATATAATATTTTCAAGGTTCACCTATATTATACATGTATCAGAATTTCCTTCCCTTTGTAACATAAGTTTTCACATTAGGAATTCTTATATTAGTTGTTATAATAGAACTGAGTTGTATTCTAATTGAGTTCTTATATTAAAAAGAATTGAGTAGTAAGAGTTGTCTTTTCACTTTCTTGATAGTGTCATTTATAGCACAAAAGTTTTAATTTTGATGAAGTCAAAGACTCTAGCTACCTAACCCAAGATCATGAAAATTTACTCCAATATTTTTATCTAAGAGTTTTATAGGTCTAGTGCTTACATCTAAATTTATGATTCATTTTAGTTAATTTTTGTATATGATGGGATGCAACTTCATTCTTTTGCATGTGGATATCAAGTTGCTCTAACACTATTTGTTAAAAATATGACTGTTTATTCTGTTGAATAGTTTGGCACCAGACAAAAATTATAAATTTAAGGGTTTAGTTCCAGATTCTCAACTCTATTCCATTGACTAGGATGTCTATTTTTATGTCAATACCACACTGCCTTGATTATTGTAGCTTCCTAGGATGTAAATCAATAAGAATGGGTCCTCTAACTTTGTTTTAGCTATCCTAGGTCTCTTGCATTTCCATAGAAATTTTAGGATCAGCTTGTCAATTTCTGCAAAAATAAAAATAAAAAATAAAAAAAAAGCTAGCCAGAATTTTGATAGGGATCAATTTCATCTGTACTTCAACATGGGGAATATTGCTATTGTCAGGGTTCAGAACGTGATACTCCAAAGTATGTGCCTTGGTATGCCAAGTGCTTTGAACTGAAAAATATTGGAAGAGCCTCAGAAGTAAAATCTCTGTGACCTTCTCCCATCCTTCTGTCTCTCACCCCTCTTTCTTCCCTGAAGCCACTCCCAAAAACCAGAATTTCTCTTCCCCAAGGCATGTCACAGAAAATAGAACTCTCCTCCAAAGCAAGCCATAAAACCTAGAAAGGTCATTCTTTTCCTTCTCCCTTGAAGACCCTCTTTTCACAGGAATCCTGTCCCATACCCAGGAGTAAGGAATACTACACAGAGCAACCATGAGGGATTTGAACAGACAGGTCTTGCTGGGTTTCCCCTCAGTCTATTGCCATTAGATACACTCTTTTGTCCAATCACATTTCTACACGGCTGTCCATTCATTATCAAACCTAAGCATAAAAATAGAGAGTTTTCCCTGCGTCTTTGACTCTTCATAGCTGAAGCCTCCTGGGTCATGTAAAATTTTTAGTAAGTACATTAGTTATGCTTTTCTCTTTTTAATCCATATTTTGTTATATAAATGTTGGCTGTGACCCTTCTGAACTCTCCTTATACAATCTTAATATTAAATATTTCAATCCATGAACATAGGATGTCTTTCCATTTATTTAGATATTTGATTTATTTCAACAGTGTTTTGTACTTATAAGAATACAAGTTTTGCACTTCTTTTATTAAATTTCTATGTAAGTATTTTATTCTTTTTGCCGATATTATAAATGAAATTTTTTCTAATATCATTTTCAGAATGTTTATTGCTAGTATATTGAAATATAATTGATTTTAAAATAGTAATCTTGTATCTTGCAGCCTTGTTGAGTTTTTTTATTAGTTTCATTAGATTGTTCTTTTGATTTCCTTAGGATGCTCCTTACATAAAAAACATGTTCTCTGCAAATAAAAATCATCTTACTTCTCCCTTTTCAACTTAAATGCCTTTTATTTATTTTTTAAAATCATCTTTGCTAGATCTTCCAGTACTATTGAATAGAAACGGCAGGAGCAGATATCCTTGTCACATTCCTGATATTAGGGATGAAAGCATGCAACCTTTCACCATTAAGTATGATGTTAACTGTGGGCTTTTTGTAGATGCTCTTTATCAGGTTTAGGAAGTTCCCTTCTATTCCTAGTTTGCTAAGTGTTTTATCATGGATAGGTGTTGGGTATATATTTATTCTTTAAGCTTCACCGGCATTTCTATGACAAGGTTAAAAAAGAGCCTTTGTATTTCAGTATAAAGCCATGACATAGCAACCATTTTCAAGCCTACACATCTTATAGGTCTTTTTTTTCTGATTTCTAAGTTTTTTTCATGATAATGTGTGAATTTTCACGATGATGTATGTATGGTAAAAACCATACCACCGCAGCATCTTAACATCTAAGAACTTATATTACAAAACCTTCAACAAAGTGGATGCCTCATCAAAATTCAAAGGGGAAAATAAAAATAATGAACCCCACTACACACACAAAAAAAGTTCATATGATCAAGAACCCAAAAGGTAAGATTCATCTGGGGGAAACAGAAGCTAAATTATATATGAGATGGAAGCATTTAGAATTATTATAGATTTAGAGTTGTACTGTACAAAATGGTAGCCACTAGCCACATTTGAACCCTTAAAATGTGGCTAGGGCGACTCAGGAACTGAATTTTAACTTAATTTCACTTTAGTTAGTTAAAATTTAAATTTAAAAACAAACACTCCAATTTACTGGAGAACTTTTAAATATGCTCTGAACAACTTGGCCTGTAAATCTACTTCAACATTAAAGTTTCTGAAATCCAAACACAGATCAAGTATTGTATTTCTGACTAATATATAGTATCTGAACTGAGGCATACTGTAAGTATAAAACACACCAGATTTTCAAGGTTTCATAGAAAAAACGAATTTAACTACACCATTAATAATGTTGAATATTGATTACATGTTGAACTGAAAATTTGGATATATTAAATATTATTAACATTATTTTACATGTATCTTTTTACTTTTTTAATGTGGCTACTAGAAAATGTAAAAGAATGTGTGTCGCTCACATTTAATTTTTATTGAACAGTGCTGATTTACACGGTAGTACGTTCCCAGGCACAGGTGAAAGTTTATAAATAATTAAGTAAGAATTCTCTCCATGGCCATCTCATAGCCAAAGCAAACTTACATAGTGGTTTTGAAACGCTCTGGCAAAAGTAGCCCATATTAAGAAAGAGAGGTAATACTGCCTTTCTTATCCAGTCTAAGGTGAAACCACACTCAGTAGAGGCCATTCAGGCTTTGGGGACCTCACAGTGAGACAGATGCACCATGTGTAGAGTTCAGAGCAAGTCAAAAGGAATTACTGAATGGCCAGCAGGGTTGACTTATGAGGAGAGGAAAAATAAAAGAGTGAAATTCAAGGAAAGACTAAAGATGGTATAATTGTCTGCAAAAGGCAGAGGGGAATTAGTTGGCATAACAAAAGGGGTTGTAACTAGAAGTAATGGGATAAAGGTAAGAAAGGAAAATTTACGCTTGAGATAGATATTTTAAGATGAGCAACAACTAGAAAGGGCACAGAGTGTGGGGAGGCTGATCCAGGTTTGACGGAGGAATGGAGGACTTGACCTAGGGAGCGGTCTTTCCAGTTCTGGTTTCTAAAATCCTTTCCTGGTGGTGTATTAATCTGATGGGCGTGGGTGTGGCAGGCAGTGGAGGGGTGGGGAGAACAAATTGGAGGGTGATTTCAGTCTGCACATTATTGACATAGTGATTGACTCACGGCTCCTCTGTCTTCCTTGAGCATTATTTTGGTTCTGATTCTGAGTTGGTGTGTGCCCTGTCTTGGGAACCTCTATGGCAGCCATTTCATACTCATATATTTCTATACAAAAACTTCACCATGAAGAGTGTGTCACAAGGCAAATCTGCTAAATGACTGGGAGGGTTTGGGGGAGTGCCACAGGTACCTGCTTGCTACTGTGTTCCTTTCCCACTGTTTTCCTTGTGAAACAGAAGTAGAAAGAGCCAAGCTCAGCCCTGAAGATTGAAAACAGATTGACATTCACGCACATGCACCAAACTCCTTTCTTTCTCAACAGGCTTCCACATACAGGGCAGTCTCCTCACAATTACTAAGATGATTCTCATCTACAAAGACAAGACAGCTCCTCACAATTACTAGATAGGAGACATTATTTGCAAAGATAAGATAGATCACCAAGGTAAAAATAGGTTATAAACGAGGACCATCAATCCACAAACATCACTCTGGCAACTTTTGTGATAATCTCACCTATGCTCCCATAAAAAGTTACCAAAAAACAACGTATCCAAAATTAGTAGAAAGGAAATAAACATTTCATTTGCATTAATCCAAGTACACTGTATTAGAAAGAAACTTTTCATTATCAAGAGTATATGTAGGGTGGGAGGAGGATACCACATCCCTTTTTTTCTCACTTCATATAATTTCCTTAAAATCAAGACTAGAAGGTAATGACACTTCACTCCTCTTGTACACACATCTCTAGCAGTTTCCCTTTGGTTCTGGTTTGTTGTTGTTGCTGTTGTTTTGTCTCTTGGCCAACCCAAGTACTTAACTTCTGGTGTGAAAATTTCTTAAATGTAAAATGTCAGTAGGTTTGTTCTCATTTTCAAAAATTGTCACACATGTTGTACTCTATTTATAGTACTTTTATTAAGATCATGGTTTCGAGAATCAAAGTGCCAGGGTTCAAATTCTGGATCTCCCACATAAGAAGCATATGACTTTGGGCAAATTGCTTTCTCCTATGAGCTGCTCCCTTATTATTAAACTGGGTATAGTATTTTAGAAGAAAATTTTTTCTCATTTCTTGGAAGGTACATAAGCTAAAATACATAAAACTCTTAGTATAGTACCTGGCACATATTCTTTGTTGTTATTGTAGCTATTGCTGTTGTCATTGTTATGATAAATACCACAGTTACCATTGACATAGCACCAGATAGCTACTGGGGAAACACAGTCATTAAAACAATTGGGAGCAGAAATTTAAAGAGATTCAGTTCTCCATAGGAGAGTAACAGGTTGCCTTACCCAAGCACATATTAGAGCACATACTCCATTATTTATTCAGCAGAATGACTCTTGAACCTTACAATCAAATGGCTTGGATGAATGTATTTGAAACAGCCATTGGATAATTCTGCTAAGGCTAAACTGGAATATTAGCATGGCCCTGGAACTGTGCTTCATTGTGCAATCAAGAAATTCTGTATGGTATTACTTTTCATATGAAAAAAGATATCAAAAACTAGAACCAGAAAACATTTGTTTTGTTTTTTTTTTTTTCTTTTAGTCTATGGCCAGATCTTACAACATCAGTGATATAAACCAGGCATAGAATATGAATTCAACTAGGCCTCTAATATTTCTGCATTACTTGCATACAGGGAACAATGCAGTTACTGGCAGTTGCTGAAACTCTGTAGCATGTGAAGGCTAAAGGGCTCTGCTAGACAACTGGAGTCTCACTTTCACAAAATTTCTCTGGTCTCCTAAATGTTGGAATAACTTAGTACTACAGTGCTTGAGTCTTCTGCGCCAAAAGTAAAAAATGAAAATGTTACATTTAGTAAGTTCAGAGACTAAAAATCAAAGCCACATTTACTGCCAAAGAAACTAACTAACAACAATATGAAGCAAGAAGAGAGATATGTATATTCACCCTGGTTTAAATTTCCAAGAAAATGATAGCAGAAGAAAGAACTGTGTATATGTGTATACTGTGAGCTGGAGCCTCCTTTCCAAAAGTCTTGAAGAAAGTACACACAGGACGTCAGAAGTCCATTATGAACTGATTTTCTAAATGGCTGCAATTCTAGCAGCACTGCCTTCCCTGAAAGAGGAAGCTGTTGATTTGCATCTCCTATGCTGCCTTTTCTAAAGAGTCATTAAGTGATGCAGTGCAGTTACAAACAAGTACCTGGAAAGGATGGGATCAAGGCAGTGTTACAAAGCTTTGTCCCAGCAATCTGAATGCAGGTGTGAGAGACACAAACCAGGTGGCTAAAAGGCTTCTTTGTTTGAAGCTGTCAGTAGGAGGACCTGATTAATCTCATGCCCCATCCCTAAACTCCCTTTTAACTATGTCAAGACATCTCCTCACATCAGGAAGTCTACAATGACATGGCTATGTGCTAAGCTCAGTTAATGTGGTCCTAGGTTTAAACACTTCAGGTTGAAAGTGGATAATTGGTGGTAGTGGATTTTAAAAGCTCACACAGGTGCCTTTGAAAAGAGGTCAAAAGTCAAGTGCATCTCTCCTGAGAGCACTGACGAGCCCTTCCTAAGGAGATCAAAATTCTTTTACACAAACCCCCAGGGTCTTGTAAGAACTGTTATTAATTTAGTTCTGTATGTTCCAAATAAGGGAAAAACGATACCACATGTTATATTACCAGTAACTGGGCACATTTGTTCCAGAGAGGTAGATGTTACGTAGATTTTCACCTGGCACTTCTGGATCGCTAATGAAGTAATCCACTTTCTACCAGGGCAAAACTGGGGAGTTCAGGTCAGGGTAATGAACCTTGAGAACAGTGAAAAGCCTGAGGGAAAAAGGAGTATAAACATAGGAATGTGTTGTCATATACTGAATGTGTTTGTAAAACCAAGGCTGTGGAGTTTTAACTAGAGCACATAAAAAACAGACATTGCTGTGTACATTTGGATGTTTAAAAAAGTGCGTTGTTAAGCATGTTGTCACCTTTTTAATATAAATTATAAAGTTTCATCATCATAACATGTTTTAGATGTTTTCAAAAGCACCCAAACACCCCAACCATTAATTGGTACATGTTAAGTATCGCTTGGGAAGAGTTTTCTAGTTCAATTTGGAGGTCTTCCACTGCTACTCTTTTCTTGATCTTTTCCTCCACTCGTTAGATGTTTTTATTTGTCGTGTCTACTATTCTATTATACTGAAGATGTATTATTTACACAGGAACATAATTAAGAAATTCTATGTTTTTGCATATATCCAGTGAAAAATATTTAATTTTATATCTTTTGTATCTGCATATAAAAAGTTACAATAACATACTAGTAATTTAGTTAGAAAAACCTTAGTAAACTCTCATTAGGAGGTCCATCATAAGAAAAAAACAAACAGAAAATAATAAGCGTCTGTGAGGACATGAGGAAATGGAAACCCTTCTGTACCGCTATTCAGAATGTAAAAAAAATGGTGTAGTCACTGTAGAAAACAGTATGGTGGTACCTCAAAAATTAAAAATAGAGTTACCATATGATCCCACAATTCTCCTCTGGGTGAATACCCAAAAGAATTGAAAGCAGGGACTGGAACAGATATTTGTACACCCGTGTTTATAACAGCATTATTCACAAGAAAGTCAAGTGTCCATTGACAGATGAACAGATAAAATGTGGTCTATACCCACAACAGAATATTATTACAAAAACCATATTATTATTAAAAGGAAAGAAATTCGGACTTATGTTGCTGGATTATCTTTAAAGACATTAAGCTAAGTGAAATAAGCCAGACACCAAAGGACAAATAATGTATGATTCCACTGATACGAAGTACCTAGAGGAGTTATATTTATAGACAGAAAGTAGAATATTGGTTGCCAGGGGCTGTAGGGAGATGGAGGAATGAGGAGTTACTGTTTAATGGGTACAAAGTTTCAGTTCAGGAAGATGAAAAAGTTCTGGAGGTGGATGGTGGTGATGGTTGCACAACAGTGTGAATGTACTTAATGCCACTGAACTGTACACCTTAATTAATATGGTGAATTTTACATTATGTATATTTTACTATGGTAATTTTTTAATGAAAAATCCTTCACATGTTCATTTGTGCTCTGAAATTGGGGCCTGGATTAGGCACGCTTGCTTGATTGCACTTAACAAGTCTGATGCACTGTTACTAATGAAAAGAAAATGTGTTCCTTTCAAGATCTCAAAGAATCCAACTGGCTTGAGCAAACAGATAAAAACAAGGGTGTAGCTGACATTTTTTAATTGGTACACAAATTCTTGGACTCGCCCATTCTGTACTTATAATTAGAAAAGAATGTCACTAAAATTTTTAATGAAAATCACAGGTTTGTTATAGTAGTTCTGCCACAAAATCATGGTCTCACTTAAGAAATGGGGAAAGAAGAGGAAAAAATTCTTTCAGAAATAACACTTTAATTTAAATTTAATGTTAAACACACATGGGCATAGCACGTAGGAAAACAAACTTAATAGCATAAAAAGTAATATGACATTTGATTAACTGGTGTTAACTGAACGTGTTAATTGTAGAGAAGAAAGACTTGCCAAGGCATGTTAGAAGCTAAGCTTCCAGTTGGAACTCAGAATACAAAGGAAATGGCTCTAAGATCTGAGTAACTGCTTTAACATTTACACAAGTCAAAAAAATTCCAAGCTCAAGTCCCAAGAACATAAGTCTATTTATTCTATTTAAAGTGTTAACAGAGGACAGATCAATTAACAGCATGTAACATTTTTTGAGAAGACCTCAAAATCCCTTAACTTGCCAATAATAGTTTAAAGACTCGGTGGTGTTTAAAGTCAGGAAAAGGATTCAGTCTCTACCAAAAGGGAGATTGCCCTTGGAGAGCTCACTAAAGACTTTGGTTAACCAAGGAGCTATAAAACCCAATGTTCTCATTATTACTCACGTATCTTTCACTGTTGATAGATCACAGTGATTCACTTGGATTGCTTACAATTAGTAGCATCCTCTGGTAGAACTTCATCAACAGAGAGAAAGTTACAGAATCCAATCCTTTCTGTCCCCACTTTTCCAGGCAATTTTCACCTACCAGTAAAATCATCGTCATCTTCATCATAGAGATTGGGTAGTCATGCTTCATTTCTACTGTCTTTTAATCAGTTCCATGGTTGAAAACTTTCTTAAAGACACACACACACACACACACACACACACAAAACCTTAGTAAAATTAGGGACCACAGAGGTTGAAGTTTTTAGTAGAACTAAAGTTTTAGGACTGCTAGTCATTATCCTTAATAAGCATTGTTGGGGTGTAAGTTGCTAACTGAGATACTAACAATTATTTTTCCCTAGTTTTGACATTGGCTGCATAAAAACCCACTGGATTATAAACTTCGTGAAGTTAGAGACCACATCTTCAACGTTCACAAATAAATTCTCAGCCCTTAGCACAGTGTTGGTCCATGTTAGGCACTCAATACAAATATGTGTTGAATGAACGAATACATGGAAAAATAAAAACAAGTGACATATTGACAGTTATTGGAAACACCACCATTTTAACGCTCAACAGCATTCCAAGTGATTTACATAGAGTAAGTCATTCAATCTTCAAAACAGTCGTATGGAGTAGTCCTATTATTACTGTACTCCCATTTTACAGTTTTAAAAAGTGAGGCACAGAAAGACACACAGCTTAAGTGATGGGAGTTGAGACCAGGGAGTCCGGCTTCAGTCTACACTCTTACCGTCACCCATTACACAAAAATAAACTAGGATTGATGATGTAAAAAGTAACAGGAACTCTAACTCTCTCATCTGTAAACATAGACCTTGAATTTACAGCATTTTTAAAGTACTAAGGTGGGTCATTTCAATCAGAAATGCTCATATAATAAGCATGACAATGAAATTACCAGCAGAAAAAAAAACGGCTGTTTCTTAACGTGTCGGCCAAAGCAACGTTTTTTTTTTAAATCACTTCCTCAGATCTACCAAATATTAGAAAGAGAAGCCAAGAGGGCCATCTCTGTCTGCTCTTTACCCTTTGCAAGTATTTTTAACAGTAACTGGCTAGGAGTAAGCGTTAAATAAATGTTGTTGCTGTTACCCAAATCCCTTCTTTGTGATACCAATATCTTGTTACAATATTTAATACTTCAACTCCCTCAAATATTCAAGGGATCACCAAGTCCATTGCAAGCAACCATAATATCAGAAAACTACTTGTCAGATTGAAATTAGATACTAATTGATATTATCCCTGCCCACTGGTGGCAATTTAGAACAACTTTTCTATAAAATTCTCTTTGGTAAAACAGCAACTCAGGTATTGGAAGATAGAATCGTGTTCCCTTAAGTATTCATCTAACATTCTCAGGTTCATTAACCACTCATTTGGTGCCATGAATTCCAACTGTCTTTACCAGTTCCCTCACCCATTATTCTCTAAGCTTATATTTTTTCTCCAGCTATAATAAGGTCTACTTGGCAAATAAAAATTTCATATATCTAAAAATTACCTACGTCAGCCAGGCACGGTGGTTCATGCCTGTAATCCCAGCGCTTTAGGAGTCTGAGGCAGGTGGATCACTTGAGGTCAGGAGTTCGAGACCAGCCTGGCCAACATGGTGAAACCCCATCTCTACAAATTAGCTGGGCATGGTGGCCTGTAGGCCCAGCTACTTGGGAGGCTGGGGCAGGAGAATGGCTTGAACCCAGGAGGCAGAGGTTGCAGTGACCCGACATCATGCCACTGCACTCCAGCCTGGAAGAAAGTGCTGGAGACTAATCTCAGAAAAAATAGTTGGGCATGGTGGTGGGCACCTGTAATCCCAGCTGCTCGGGAGGCTGAGGCAGTAGAACCACTTGAACCTAGGACGTGGAGGTTGCAGTGAGCAAAGATCACGCCACTGCACTCCAGCCTGTGCAACAGAATGAGACTCTGTCTAAAAATAAATAAATATTGCATATATCAATGTGATGTTTTGATGTATGTATATACATATACATAATTATGCTAATTAACATATCTACCACCTCATATTATTACTCTGTGTGTGTGTGTGTATATGTGTGTGATGATAACACTTAAGATCTACTCCTTTAGCAAATTCCAGGCATACAATACAATATTATTAACTTTAGTTATCATGCTGTACATTTGACCTTCAGAACTTATTTGACTTATAACTGAAAATTTGTATCCTTTGACCAAAATCCCCCCATTTTCCTCATCACTTATCCCCTGGAAACCACTTTTCTACTCTTGGTTTCTATGAGTGCAACTTCTTTAGATTCCACATATAGTTGAGATAATGCAGTATTTGCCTTTCTGTGTCTGGTTTAGTTCACTTAGCACAATGTCCTCTAGGTTCATCCATGCTGTTGCAAATTGTAAGATTTCCTTCTTTTCAAAGGCTGAATAATATTCCATTGTATATATCTATATATACCACATTTTTAAATTAATCCATGCATTAATTACCAATACTTAGGTTTTCATATTGTGGCTATTGTGAATCATGCTGCAATGAACATATATCTATTGGAGATACTAAATCAATTTCCTTTGGATATATATCCAGAAATGGGATTACTAGATCATATGGTAGTTCTATTTTTAGTTCTTTTAGAAACCTCCATACTGTTTTCCATAATGGCTATACCAGTATACAATTCTACCAACAGTGTATAAAGGTTTCCTTTGCTCCACAACTTCACCAAAACTTATCATTTAGTTTTTTGGTAACAGCCATCTTAACAGGTATGAGGCAATATCTCATGGAATGTCTTGTATGTCTTCTTTGAGAAAATGTCTATTCAGGTCCTTTGTCTATTGTAAAACAGGATTATTTGTACTTTTGGTATTGAGTTATATGAGTTCCTTATGTTGGAATATCCTTATTTTAGATATTAGCCCACTATCAAATATGTAATTTAGCAAATGCTTTTCCCATTCCATGGGTTACCTTTTCATTTTGTCGATTGTTTCCCTTGCTGACTAGAAAAATTTTAGTTTTATGTAATCTCACTTGCTTATTTTTGCTTTTGCTGCCTGTCCTTTTAGAGTCATATTCATAAAAGCATTATCAAGACAAATGTCAAGGAGCTCTTCTTCTGTTTTTTTCTGGGTCTTACATTTAGGTCTTTAAACCATTTTGAGTTGATTTTTGTTTATGGTGTAAGAGAAAATGCAGTTTTATTCTTTTACATGTGGATATCTAGTTTTCCCAACATCATTTATTGAAGAGAATATATTTTCCCCATTGTGTGTTCTTGGCATCTTTGTCAAAGATTACTTGACTGTATATGTGTGAGTTTACTTCTGGGCTCTCTGTTCTGTTTCATTGATCTGTATGTCTGTTTTTAATGCCAGTACTATATTGGTTTGGCTATATTAGCTTTGTTGTATATTTTGAAGTCAAGTAATGTAATGCTTCCAGGTTTGTTCTTCTTTTTCAAGACTGTTTTGGCTATCTAGAGTCTTTTGTGGTTCTATACAAATTTAGGAATTTTTTTCTATTTCTGTGAAAAATGTCATTGGAATGTTGATAAAAGTTGCATTAAATTTGTAGGTCACTTTGGGTAGTGACCTACCCAAATGGGTATTCTAACAATTTTAATTCTTCCAATCCATGAACACAGGATATCTTTCCACTTATATGTGTCTTATTCAGTATATTTCATCAATGCTTTATAATTTCCAGTGTATGTAAGTTTTTCACCTCTTTGGCTAAATGAATTCCTAAGTATTTTATTTTTTGCTGCTATTGTAAATTGAATTGTTTTTCACATTTCTTTTTCAGATAGTCTGTTAGTGTATAGAAATGCAACTAATTTTTGTCTATTTATTTTGTATCCTGCAACTTTACTGAATTTGTTTACTGGCTCTAACAATTTTTTTGGTGGAGTCTTTAGGGTTTCCTATATACAAAATTATGTCTTCTCCAAACAGAGACAATTTTACTTCTTCATTTCTGATTTGGATTTTATTCTTATATTTCTTTTATTTCTTCTTGCCTAATTGCTCTGGCTAGAACTTCCAGTACCACATTAAATAGAAATGGCAAAAGTAGTCATTCTTGTCTTGTTCTTCATCTTTGAAGAAAAGTTTTTAGCTTCCCACCTGTTGAGTATGATGTTAGTTGTGGGCTTGTCATGTATGGCCTTTATTGTGTTGAAGTATGTTTCTTCCATACCTAATTTGTTGAGTTTTTATCATTAAGATATATTGAATATAGTCAAGTGATGGGGGTTTTTGCAACTATTGAGATGATCATATGATTTTTATCTTTCATTGTGTTAAATGTAGTATATCACATTTATTGATTTATATATATTGAACCATACTTGCATTCCAGGAAAAAATCTTACTTGATCATGGTGCTTGATCCTTTAATGTGCTTTTGAATTCAGTTTACTATTTTATTGAGGATTTTCTAATCTATGTTCATGAGATATATTGGCCTATAGTTTTCTTTTTTGTAGTGTCCTCATCTGTCTTTGGTATTAGGATAATGATGGTCTCACAAAATCAGCTGGAAGTGTTCCCTGCTCAATTTGTTTAAAGGGTTTGAGAAGGATTGGTATGTTTTTACCAGTTTACATGGCCTATTCTGGATACAATCTAATTGGTCACAATGCCTCCTAAATTATGGAGTCTAAATTGGACATATTATTGCAGCTGTGATCTGACCAAGATAGCTTTTTGAGGAATTATTAGGTCCCATGATCTGGAAACTATTCTAATAATGTGGCCCATTATTGTGCTAGCCTTTTCTATGTTTGCATCATACTGTTAGTTCATGATAAAATGGAAGTCATCTAAAATCCGAATTCATCATGTGCCCTTTAACATGTGCTTGTGAAATTCATACCTTGACCTTGCTTTATTGTACTTTTATTAAGTTAAATTTCATCTTTCTATTTCAGTCTGAAGTTTGAGATAATTTTGTATTTTAATTCTATTTTTAAATGTGGATTTTACAATAAAGAGAATAAAAGTTAAGCTTTCAGGGCTCCTCTCTTACACTGACACCTTCTAAGACCCTGGAATGGGCTCTTACAATGTGTTCACATGGTCATAAGTTTTTGTAGAATTAGCATAAGTAAGATATTTTAACTATAATCAGTTCTTGATCTTCTACTTCATCTTCCCCTCGATCACATGTGTCTTATAGCATCCAGCACACAAGTATATGGGACTGAAGGAAAAACAAGATGTGAAATATATAAAGCCAAAAGTTAATCTGGGGAAAATTCTTTCAAATCTCACAGCTTTCATATGAAAGAAACTCATAGAAATTTTCCCAAATTTGACAACTATTCTAAAAAGTCACATGGCATTACCAAAACAAATTTTAATTAACCATTCTAGAGATAGAACAGTTATCTTTACATTCTTTCTGACATTTCAAAACTATTCTCATATAAAGAGATCATCAAAGAGTAAGCATCCAAAAATGTGAAGGAAAAAGGGGTATTACAAAGATATGTACAAAAATTACAAATTGTTATTTTCATAGCTATTATAGTGTTTGTGTCAGCTTTTTAGATTTGCAATTTGCTGTATGTTTTCTTTTTCTAAATAAATAGATTACAGATCTTAAATACTGATAAGCACTCCAGACATTATGCCTTTACAACATTCTGTAATAGGTAAATAAGTGTGTGGTTTGTTAGTGTTAAAAGAATGGAATAATTACTGCAAAGAATGCTGAAATAGATCACTTTTGTTTTCTATACACGTGCCAACTTTGTTCATTAAGATAACAATAAAACACATAGTTATATTACCAAATGATATTAGACCATTATATCTCTCATAATGTACAAGTGACACCCATGAAGGTATGTAAGATGTGTGCACTTAGAGTGCAAGTACAGTTACTTTTCAGCTGGCTGAACAACTCAACGTGGTGTCAACCTGGTGAGAGTCTCCAAAAGTGTGCCTCAGGCTCTTTCAACACCATAGTGAATAAAATATATGATCATAGGCAGAAATGAATCTAGGTTGTATAGGGCCTGAAGCTTATACAATTGGAGGGTAAGGGAAGCAATTTCTTTATAGAAATAATACAAAATTACAGTTATAAAATTTGCTATAAATATATACTTAGAATGAAAAAGAAATCACGACAACTTATAAATTTTAAAAAGTTGACATTCCACAAATGTCACAACATTCAGAAAAAAAATAACATTTTTATCAGTTCCCTTCTGGGACCACCTTGATGTCTTTTTTTTTTTTTTTTTTTTTCCTTTTTTTGGCTTCATCCTCTTTGAGGGCATATTTATGTTCTTTGTGTCTACATAAAATTTTCTTCATATAGTAATTGATTGATTAGGAAATATGTAATAAAATCTCATTAAACTGTAATAAGGGGCAGACTAGTCTAAGTCAAAGATTTGAATTATAGAATTCTTAAAATTATATGAATTTCAAATACTCATCAATTCATATTACTGCCTATGGCAGAGATAAAAAATAAATGTATAACTTATAAGCAAAATTAGAATTTATAACAAGGCTACATCATATTATAATGTATATAAGTATAAAATTCCTTTAACATACAAAATTAATAAACTTAGAAACTGGGTTTGCTGAGCCATTTACTTTGATTAAAAAAGAAAATTTAAATTTTAAATTATTTTTGAATGTTTTATTTAATGATATATTTTACGATAGAAATATTGCTAATATTAAAATGAATTATAGTTTTCAATTAGTAGGAGTTTGTCGCATAACTGGATGGGTCAATTACATTTTCTAGAGATCTGATTTAGAAAAAAACTTATTTAATGTGTGATTTCAACAACATAGGATTTAATGGTAAGCCATTTATTAGCATATACTAATTGATTTTATGTACCACTGGATTCATGTAGTAACCTAAAATGAAAGTAATTATTCTGAAGTTATCTCTCCATAATAGTATATATAAACTGTGAAAATTAATACCTATTCACAAACAAATAATTTCAAAAAAATCTTGATCGTACACAGCAGTAAAATAGCCAAAATTCACATGTAAAATCTGTAACCTGATGATAACTTGAATTATTTGGAGAGTTGATGATTTATAGGAAAACTATTGTGAATTCTTCTGCAAAGCTTCCTCTAAGTATGAAATTTATGTATTTGGGCTGTGTATGGTGGCTCATGCCTGTAATCCCAGCACTTTGGGAGGCCAAGGCAGGCAGATCACCTGAGGTCAGGAGTTTGAGACCAACCCAGCCAACGGGGTGAAATGTCAACTCTACTAAAAATACAAAAATCAGCCAGGTGTGGTGGTGCACACATGTATCCCCAGCTACTTGTGGTGGGGGAGGGGGGCTAAGGCTAAGGCACGAGAATTGCTTGAACCCGCAAGGCGGAGGTTGCAGTGAGCTGAGATCGCACCACTGTACTCCAGTCTCAAAAGAAGAAAAAAAGAGAGAAAGAGAGAAAGAGAGAAAGAGGGAAAATAATTTTTTGTATTTGTACATTGTATGAGGCTCATGCCCAGAGCAAGGCAACCAAATTTCATTGGCACCATCAGCTGCGCTTCATTCTAATGCTAATCAAAGACAAGCCAAAATGTCTTGAGAAAGCCGGAGGACCTTGATGCAGTTTTGAAGGCCATTGTAGGAGAGTGGGAATGCAGGGCTCCATCTTATCTCTTAGAACTTCTCTGCCCATTCTTCAATCTGGCTATTTCTGGTGATATGTATACCCTTTTTGTTTCATTTGCTTACACACTAGAATTTTTCATTATTTTGGCTTAGTAAATGATGGGGTTTGGATATGTGTTCCATCTAAATCTCATGTTGAAATGTAATCCCCAGTGTTGGAGGTAGGGCCTGGTGGGAGATGATTGGATCACGGAGGTGGATCCCTCATGGCTTGGTGCTGTCCTTGCAATAGTAAGTTCTTGCAAGATCTGGTTGTTTAAAAATGTGTGGCACCTCTTCCCACCCTTGCTCCTGCTCTGGCCATGTGTTGTGACTGCTCCCACTTTTCCTTCTGCTATGAATAAAAACTCCCTGAGTCCTCACCAGAGGCTTAGCTGATATCAGTACCATGCTTCCTGTAGAGCCTACAAAACCATGAGTCAATTAAGCTTCTTTGTTTTATAAATTACCCAGTCTCAAGTATTTCCATATAGCAATGCAAGAATAGCCTAATACAGAAAATTGGTACCAAGGAGTGGGACATTGCTATAGAGATACCTGAAAATGTGGAAGCAACTTTGGGACTGGGTAATGGGCAAAGGTTGAAAGAGTTTGGAGGACTCAGAAGAAGAGAGGAAAATGAGGGAAAGTTTGGAACTTCTTAGAGACTGGTTAAACAATTGTAACCAAAATGCTCATAGTAATATGGACAGTGAAGCCTGAGTTGAGGAGGTCTCAGACAGAAATGAGGAACTTATTGGGAAGTGCAAGGGTCACCTGTTATGCCTCAGCAAAGAACTTGGCTTCATTGTGTTCATGCCCTAGAGCTCTGTGGAAATTTTAACTTAAGAGTGATTATTTCGTATATCTGATGGAAGTAAGGACAAAACTCTGATTTTTTTATCTTGCCCAAATTCCTATCTAAGGATTCTGGGGAGTCATGCCCTACAAATCATAATTTCTTATCAGATCGGTTTTATTTAATCCCGTATATCATGATTGACTTTCCAACCTGACTCTGGCATAGCATTATGAGACAAGGAAGAAAGTCAAAATATTTTACCTCAAAGCATGTTTCTTTACCATATTTTGAAATGACCCTACAAAACTATTCTTTGTGGGGGAAATTTGCATCTATAAAGAATCTCTATTAACATAGCTAGATCTTTTTCTTACAAATCTTCCCAATCCTAAAGAGATTAACTAAGAACTGAATAGGAAACATTTGTCATCTATTGTCTCTAAGGGCAGTCACTATGAGACTTCAAAAGAACTTTGGTCTCCACAGTCTTTATCTTAACCTGAACATCCCCTTCCTATCAATCCCAGATTTTTACACAAACTCAACCAATTGTCAACCAGAAAATGTTTAAATTTACCTATAGCCTGGAAGCATCCCTGCTTTGAATTGTTCCACCTTCCTGGACCAAACTAATGTATTTCTTAAATGTATTTGATTGATGTCTCATGCCTCTCTAAAATGTATAAAACCAAGCTGTGTCCTGACCAGCTTGGGCACATGTTCTCAGGACCTCCTGAGGGTTGTGTCATGGGCCATGGTCACTCATGGTTGACTTAGAATAAATATCTTCAAATATTTTACAGAGTTTGACTCTTTTTGTCCACAGAAGAAATTTCTAAGCAGCAAAGCATTCAGGATGTAGCCTGGCTGCCTCTAACAGCCTACATTCAAATGTGAGAGTGAATAAATAACTTAAAGTTGAAATTCATTATTAAAAGAGAAGCAGAGCATAACAGTTTGGAAAATTTGCAGCCTGGCTATGTGGTAAAGAAAGAAAAAGCTTTTTCACAGGAATAATCCAAGCAGGCTGGAGAGCAACCACTTGTTAGAGAGATTTGCATGACTAAAAAATGAGCCAGGTGCTGATAGCCAAGACAATGGTATCTTCAGGTTAACTCCTCCCATCACAGGCCCAGAGACCCAGGAGCACTGAATGGTTTCACGGGCCATCCCTGAGGCATTACTGCCCTGTACCACTTCAGAAGGCTCTTTCTCGTGTCCTAGCCACTCAGCTCCAGCTATGACTCAAAGGGCCCCAGGTATAGTTCAGGCCACTGCTCTGGAGGGCACAAAGCTTTGGTGGCTTCATGTGGTGTTAAGCCCACAGGCATGCAGAGTGCCAGAGTGAAGGAGGCCTCGTAGCCTCCAACTAGATATGGGAAAGCCTGACTGCTCAGACAGAAGCCTGCTGCAGGGGTAGAGCCCTCAAAGAGAACCTCTACTCAGGCATTGTGGAAGGAAAATATGGAGTTTGAGTCCCCATACAGAGTTCTGAGGCACTGCCTAGTGGTCTGTGGGGAGGCAGCCACCATCCTCCAGAACCCAGAATGGTAGATCTACCAGCAGCTTTCATCCTGTACCTGGAAAAGCTGTAGACACTCAACTCCAGCCCATGAAGGCAGCTCCAGGGACTGAAACCTGTGAAGCCACAGAAGCAGAACTGCTCAGGACCTTGAGAGCCCACCCTTCACAACAGTGTGCCTTGGATGTGGAACATGGTGTCAATGGAGATTATTTTGGAGCTTTAAGATTTAATGACTCCCCTACCGGGTTTCAGACTTACATGAGGCCTGTAGCCCCTTCCTTTTGGCCAATTTATCCCTTTTGGAACAAGAATGTTTACCCAATGCCTGTACTCCCATTGTATCTTGGGAATAAATAACTTGTTTTGATTTTACAGGCTCATAGGTGGAAGGAATTTATCTCCAGATGAGTCTTTGGACTTGGGACTTGGAACTTTTGAGTTAATGTTGGAACAAGTTAAGACTTTGGGAGACTGTCGGCAGGGGATGATTGTACTTTGTAATATGAGAGGAACATGTGATTTAAGAGACCAGGGGCAGAATGATATAGTTTGAATATGTGTTTCCTCTAAATCTCATGTTGAAATTTAATTCCCAATGGTGGAGGTGGGGTCTGGTGGGAGGTGTTCGAGTCAAGGGGGTGGATCCCTCATGGCTTGGTGCTATTCTCACAATTATGAGTGAGTTCTCATGAGATCTGGTGTTTAAAAGTGTGTGGCACCTCCCCACAACCCTCTCTTGTTCCTGCTCTAGCCGTGTGATGTGTCTGCTCCCACTTTGCCTTCTGCAATGAGTAAAAGCTTCCTGGTGCCTCACCAAAGGGCAAGCAGATGCTGGCACCATGCTTCCAGTATGGCCTACAGAACGGGGAGCCAATTAAGCTTCTTTTATTCATGAATTACCAATCCTTAAGCATTTCTTTACAGCAATGTGAGAATAGCCTAATACAGTAAATTACTCAGATCTCTAATTTTGGGTCCCAGCATTATAAAAAACTGCCACATGACTCAAACATGAGTCCAGGTTTGAGAACCAGCCAGTAGAACAATGAATAAGCCTATCCAGATCATGCAAGAATGGTAAAGCAGTAGTAAACCAAGGAGAGGGTGCAAGTTCCGTCTAAAAGGGACAGCTGTGGCTCAGCTCTTAATTATTACCACATAGAATGTGAGTTAATGTTGCTGTGTATTTTAATTTTTCAAGAGAAACCAGGCAGGGGTGTGTGTGTGTGTGTGTGTGTGTGTGTGAGAGAGAGAGAGAGAGAGAGAGAGAGAGAGAAAGAACTCTCTTGACTATTAAATGATAGTTCCAAAAATTTTATCAAGTTGTAAAACCAAAAAAAAAAAAAAAAGCTTAGGGACTGAACTGGGACCTCTGCTATGCACAGCGTGAGGCTACATCCCAAGCGTTTGAACTATCGGACCAATGATCACACCCTGCAGTTGCTTTGGGGTCCTGAGCTTCCTGCCTGAGTGGCAGTCATTTACCAATGACCAAAAATGAACAAATTAGACATCGAACATGTGACACACAACAAAAGTAAACATTTCTCCACATTGTCATTTATCCCTTAAAAATATTACCTCATACTACCATTAAGAAAATGAGTGCTTACTTAAAAACCACATTAAAGTCATTTTGAGAGACATGAGCTTACAAAATTCTGTTCTAAGAATGGACACATCAGTGGAACACACTGAGACACATGAGGGGTGTCCATCACACTTGCTCAAGACTTGCTCTTTTCTTTGATTATCAACATCAACAAATAAGAAAAGTCCATTTCGCTCTGAAGAGAAAAAAAATTTGATGGAAAATTTATAAAAGTTGTACCAATCAGCTCAAAGACAGTGATTTTCAGTACTATATTTCTATAATTTTCAAAGATTTTTATAACATTAATTACATGTATATAATGAAACAGCATAGACTAGGCAGTTAGACCATATACCAGAGTATAATAACACACAGAATTGCTCAGAAAATTAAATTAGGTAATACAATTTAAAGTGCTTTGCATATATAGATATTAAATTAACGTTTGGTTTCTTGTTTCAGAAAATAGTACTATAAATTCATTTACATTATGTAAAATAGCCACTCATTTTATGAAGGATTCTGAGATTATCACTGCTTATTTTTCACTTTTTTACTCTTGCATAAGATGGATTAATTTAGTCTGTAATATTTGAGCTCTGATTACGTTCAAGCTACTGTGTTCAGAATTGTAGAGATTCAAAGAAGATCAGCATAGGTCCTTCTATTCAGGAATACATACTCCTTTCATTCTATTAATCCAACAACCATTTAATAAGCACCTACTCTGTTCCAGACACTGTTCTGCATCATGAAGACACATCTCTGAATAAGACAAAAACTATTCTGGCTCCCATGGAGCTTACATTATAGTAAAGCTAGGTAGACAACAGACAAAGAAAATTAAGTAGTAATAGGTGCCATAAAAAAGACAATGGGCTCAGGTACAGCAGAGTGATTGGGTGGCTACTTTAGATTAAGTAGCCAGCCTAGAAAGGCCTCTATAAGAAAATGAGTTAACCCATAAATGATGAAAAACAGCCAGTCATGCAGAGGTCTGAGGAAGAGTGTTCCCCACGATGGGATGAGGCTGGCATGTTTCAGGAGCATTATGGGGGCTCATGGGTGAGTAGATGGCCAAAAGGGAGTGGCATGAATGAATGGAGAAGACAGAAGCAGGCCTATCACACAGAGACTCATAGACCAGAGTAAGGTATGTGAATTTTATCATATTAGGGAAAATAAACACCCAGTTACAATACTAAGGAATATTAAATAAGGGCTATAAAAGCGAACTGCTGTGGAAACCCCAACAAAGGCTGTTGCTTCTGTGCACCTAGAGCGGGGTTCCAAAGGCCTTTGCAGAGATGGATTTGAACTGAGGCTTAGCAAATAAGCAGGATTTAAAATGTAAATAGGCCGAGAAGGATAAAAAGGACAGTCTAGGGTGGGAAAACTATACAACAAAGAATGCAGGCGTTCAGTGGTATAGGATGGTTGGTACAGGAACCTGGTAAAATGTAGAGAAAGTTAAAGATAAAAATGTAAAATCACAATTGGGAAAGAGTCTTTAACGCCTGATTGAAGAATAAGGGCCTTGTCCACAGATGGAGAAAGCCAATTAGGAGATTGTTAGCGTGCAACTTCCTGAAGCAGTAGGGACGTATCTCCTTTTACTTTTATTTCATAGTGATGTGTATATTAGAGACATTTCAAAATACCTGCGGATTGGTTAGACACCAAGAGTGAATGAGTATTGCCTTAATGCTCTGTTATTACCTGGGCATCTCTACTCCCCACATGCATTCATGTGTTCTAAAACATGTGTGGATGATTTCTAGGAAGACAATCTGACAACACAAATTAAAATGTCTAAGGCATATATGCTTTGGCCCAGCATTCACACCTTGAGTAATACACAGCCTATAAAAATACTCACACAAGCATAATACATGGCAATTATATATGCAGACAGGAACTATGGGACTGCTACATTCCACCTCTCTAAAGTCCTGGGAGCCACCCCCATACACTCCGATGTCATCAAAAATAATAATAAAACAGGAAGGGATTTAGGAACGAGAAACTGAGAAATTACCCAAAAAACACAAGGTCCAAAATGAACTGTTTAAATTGGTATTTTTAAAATTGTGGATCATGATCCATTAATCAATCATAAAGTCAATCCAGGAGGTCACCACTGACATTGTTTTTAATGTTAAAGTCTAGAATAAAGTAAGGGGCTAGGTGCAGAGGCTCATGCTTGTAATCCCAGCATTTTGGGAGGCCAAGGCGGGTGGATCACAAGGTCAGGAGTTCGAGACCAGCCTGGCCAACATGGTGAAACCCTTTCTCTACTAAAAATACAAAAATTAGCCAGGCATGGTGGCAGGTGCCTGTAATCCCAGCTAATCGGGAGGCTGAGGCAGGAGAATCGCTTGAACCCGGGAGGCGGAGGTTGCAGTAAGCCAAGATCGCTCCTGGGCAGCAAGAGCCAGACTCCATCTCAGGGGGAAAAAAAGAATAAAATAAGACGGAAAGGAAAGTAGTAGAATGAATCGAACATAGTAAGGGTAAGTATTGTGTTTCATGAACACATCGTTTCTGTTTTTTATACTTATATACACACAGGCAATTGTATACTGGGTGATGATATAAGATCTGTTTCTTACTGTGGTTCATATTCTTTAAAAGTTGAGAACTGTTATGGGCCAGGCATGGTGGCTCACGCCTGTAATCCCAGCACTTTGGGAGGCTGAGATGGACGGATCTCGAGGTCAGGAGATCAAGACCACCCTGGCTAACACTGTGAAACCCCATCTCTACTAAGACAAAAAATTAGCCGGGTGTGGTGATGGGTGCCTGTGGTCCCAGCTACTCGGGAGGCTAAGGCAGGAGAATGGTGTGAACCCGGGAGGCGGAGCTTGCAGTAAGCCAAGATGGCACCACATCTCTCCAGCCTGGGTGACAGAGCGAGACTCCGTCTCAAAAAAAAAAAAAAAAAAAAAAAAATTTGAGAACTGTTAAAATTATTTTTATGGACTAATATTAAATAAAGGCTTTTTAAAAATTCATTGATAACAGGTGGGGACTTACTAGGAAAACTGCTCAGTTATAGATGTATGTACACATATGTCATCTGCAGGGCTGTGAAGAGGTTCAAGTGTGCCTACCAAACAGCTGTGAATACCTCTGTGGAATAAGAAAGACGTTATAAAAGGGGAGAATTTTCATTTCATATTTGATATGCTTTATATACTATGTACTTTTATATATTTCTGCATTGTAATTTTAAACTATAAAGAAAAAGAGATGCTTAAGAGGTACCCTGCCTATGGAGCATCCAGTCAATTAACATGAAATGTGACCACATCACAGCTTTCAGTCAAAGTCAATAGGAAAGGAAGGGAAATGAAGCCATGTTTCACCCATGGAAAGTTGGTGGTAAATTGGCAGTAGTGTGAATGATAGAAGTCATTAATGTCCCACCTGATGTATAAAATGATTTCAGACAGGTAGGTGGTTGGACAGTCAGATGACATGGCAAAAGAGAACCTGAGAAAAAAAAAATCTTAGGGGAAAACTTGGCACTAGAAAGTAGACTTGACAAGTGGGAAAAGTCTGTGACTCAGGTAAAAAGTAGGAGCTATAGCCAAGCTCTGAGGATGTTCATCTAATGGCCAGATGGCACAGAACCATTAGCATTATGGCATTATGAAGAAAAGAGCCTCTACCTAGAACTCCAAGACATGGAGGACTACTGTGACCACATAACAAAAGCCAGCCACCAGACAACGCCCTCAGTTCACCATCATTGAGACATGCTGGACTGAGGCATCCTTAACCCTAGGACTGTACCCCATGGATGAGGCATTAGTGTTCAAGGGTCAAGCCTCAGGACACTTACCATTTGCCTCTCTCTTCTTTAAGATTCCATGGTTGAAAGCCTTATTTCCTGCTAGCACATGCTTGCAACAGATGTTGACATTTTCAATTAGATCTTATCCAGGAAGCATTATGCATTATTCTGAGTGGCACACAAATGTGCACATAATGCTTTTGCATTAGACCAGCTCTCATGCTTGATGACACCAGGCACTGATATCCTACTAGCTTGCCTTGTCCTTCTGTTCCCAACTGGTTCTATGGCCTCCCACATTTCCCAGGGTATGCTCATTGAAAAGGAGTCTTTCTGTGTATTTGGGACCTGTTGTCTTGGTGTTGATAGCCCAGATTTATTTTTATTGACAATAATGTACACTTGAATGGCAATTATAACTACCTCTATAAAGCTAGATACAGCCCAGTTCCAGGACTCTAAGCTTTGCAAAGCAGCATTTTCACCAGGACCAAACTTCTGTGTCCTGGATTGCAATAAAAAAATGCAAAAGTTGTGAGGTCACTGAGTAAACGCATCATTACCCACTGGAGTAGACCAACCCCAAACTTAGGCTTTGCAATTTGTTGTCAAAGTTAGAAAATCCATTTAACAATGGGAATGAGTAAACTACTTTCCTAACTAAATACAAAACCACAAATCCTCATCACATCACTTTGCACAAGGAATTTCTTGTAAGTAGTAAATACATCTTAGCCATATTTGACATTTCAGTACACAGCAGTGGTGCTGCACATAGCACACATGCTTAATAAACATTCAGTGAGCACACTAATGGGTAGGTTAATTAGGTAAGATAGACATAAGGCCTAATTTCATTGACGACACTTGCTGATTACCATAGAATTTTTGAATCATAAGGCAAAGGTTGATTCTATTCATGAGACCTTGCACTTGGGAACATTAATTATCCTTCTTTTCTGGCTTCCCTCCATTCTAGTCACTGGAAAAGCTTCAAAATTCCATAATCTCGGTTTTTACATCACCTACAATACGTAAATCTTCCATTTGCAAATTTCAATAGAGTACTCAATTCACCATTCAATATCGGCAGCTTCACTCTGGTAAGTCCCTCCTAAATCCTATATATGGTGCCTGATTTTTATGATACTGAAATATATTAATTCTATTTTCTATTGCTCTTTGGAATGTATAAGTGAAAGAAAGGAGATCTATTCCTTTTATTAATCAGTAGCAGTAACATAACACACCCATAACCACAACTCTCTCTTTTTCTCTCTTCTCCCACCTTGCTTTTCTTCTTTTGCAAGTTTGACTTAAGACCAAAAATCCATATTAAAGTCTTAGAATGTATATATTAATGTTAAATGCATTTTCACAGAGGCAAGTATATATGAAAGAAATTTTGTAGGCACAAATGATCAATTGTATGTTTAAAAGCAACTCCTACATATGCTGCAGGGTAAACTGCATTGTGTTTCCATAGCGAGATTTATGGCTAAAAACACTCAAGAGATGAGCTATTTTAGATGCTTGGGTTTCACACCTTAAAGCTTCACTAAAAAAAAAAACTTGAATGAGATAATGCAAAAACAACTTTGGAATAATAACTGCTATTCTGATTCTCTTTCCTGGTGTCATAGGGCTATATTTTTAATCCTTTCATTCAAAAGTTAATTATTCATTTGATTAGACAGAAGTAAGTATTTTCCAAATCTTTCTTACCAAGCAACACATCCACATTGTTTAGTCATATCAGCAGTATTTTTTCAATCATGGACTAGAAGTTACATCCTTTATAATTTTTAAACTACAGGCTTCCTGGAGCAATTCACCAACAGTGATGAAACTACCATAATGTCTTCTTTGTGTTTGAGACAATGGTGGCAAATTCTCAGTGGTTGACTATAAGCCTTTTTCTAACCACTTATTTTCCAGGTTGACCAGTGGCAAAACTAACAGTCACCAATCCAATGCCAGACAGCTATTAACACCTCACCTTTTCATTTGATAAATTTCACTTACTAGGAAATGAATGGTAGTATTTACTTACCTACAGAAGATATTTACTTATCTTGCTGAAGAAAGAAACTTCTCTCACAAATCAATTTAAAAATAATATTATCTTGTTAGATAGCGTATAGTCAAGGGCTGAGCCGAATAAGCCTGTTGTCTAGCATGGTTAGCATAAGCTTAGCCAGCAGGAATCCTATTGTGTATCTGAAGAATCACAGTAAGAGGAAAGAAAACCTATGCCAGTAGATAGGAGTGGTTAGTTACCATAATGTGATAAATCAGGTCACAATAAACTACTGTTCCTAAGGCAAATGAAGGAGCTATGGGAATTGGGTAAGGAGACAGATTCCTCTCAGTATCAGTCTAAGTAATTCAAAGGAATTGGGCTTTGCTGCCTACTATGCAAAGGATTAGTTTTCAATTGAGAGAGCAGACTTGTCATTTTGAGTAAGTGTACACATCACATCATGTCTCATAGTCACAGAGAGAAAAAAGCACAAACAAAAACAAAGACAAAAACAAGGACACTATGTCTACCTCTAGTCCCCATAATAGAGGAAACCCTGAGCCCTTTCCAGTGAGTTACTGTCTCCCTAAAAAAACAGCTTTCCCCTGGTGCTTTTGCAATGGATACAATGCAGAAAGGACAACCAAGTGAAGAAATAGCTCTTTTTCTTTCCACCATGAGTAGACAAACTCTGACCTTGATAACAATTTTGAAGATTTTATCCCTTAAATAGCCCTGATCCTTTGAGGAGCCAGTTCTTCTGAAATCTAGTCTTCCTTGCAAAACTTTACAAGTAAACTACTCTTTCTTCTCAAAATATGTTATCCCTGAATCTTCTATTTTTTTCACAACCCTAAGACTCAGTAACATATAAAGATTAAGAAATAATAATTTTAAAAACTTGGCAAATAAACCCAGCATCCCTCAGGATTCTCCAACAGCATATTTGTAGATGATCACCTTCAAATTGATACAGGCAGAGAAGGATTCCAACAAACAGGACTCAGTAAAATGAAAGGATAATCATTACTCAATTAAAAACATCTCCTCATGGCTTGAACCTGGAAAGCAGAGGTAGCAGTGAGTTGAGAACATACCACTGCACTCCAGCCTACTGCACTCCAGCCCGGGTGACAGGCGAGACTCTGAAGAATTTGGCATATTTGGGATTCCCTAAGCCTCTGCTTTTTGCTTACCTTTCTAACACACACAAGAAAATTCAATCTCTGGCAAGACATAAGATGGGCATTTCCAAGAACTACTACATTAAAAAAGGCTGTGGTACAGAAGTTAGGCCCAGTTTGGAACTTCAAGAATTCGTTTTCAAATTCAAAACACCAAAGACCAACCAGGACAAAGCATTATTTGACTTAATGAGGTCAATAGATTACTTGCTCATCCTTTCTGGAACCAGAGATTGCTGAATCAGCCCAGATTCTAAGAACTTCAGAGAATAAGAATTTCTTTCAGGGCTTGGGAATCAAGGTGGCTTCCTTCTCCTGAAGCATGATTACATGTTGTGGGGCAAATAAACTTTTACCATGGAGTAGGGGAGTAAGTCATCCATCAAATGCATTAAGTTCAGGAAAATACATTCAATATGTGCTTAATAATGAATGTCAGGTGTTTTCTCTTACTGCATCTTAAAAAATGAATCTGTTATTAAACAACTTAAAAATTATAAATTATACGGAAAAGAAGTGCAACTGTAATATCAGCATGACCTGTTGGCCATTTCATTTCTAACTGAAGACTCATACATTGTCTCATTTAATTGAAAACAACCTCCTTTATGTTATATCTTTGATTTCTGGAAACTGAATAAACTGATTTTAAAATAAGAAGTCATGAGGGAACTTAGGAAGGAGGGTTGCTCTCAGAGACAATAATGGTTAGAAGTATTCTGGCACTATTCATGCATTCTCTCTCATCTCTCTAGTGGTTATTCCCTCCTCTATTTAAACTCTATTAATCTCCTTTAGTATAATTCATCTTTCATTTCAGTTGCTCCTTAACTTCTCCCAAGCCATCTCATCTCCTCACCCCACACATAATTACCCTAATGAAAAACAAAATAGGATTTAGCAAAGGCGTACATTTTTTCATTTGCTAAATTTTACCATATTTTTTGTTTGTTGTGCATTTATTGCCATACTGTCATAGAAGACAAGAGCCAAAGAGTATTTCAATAATGTAATATACCTAAGGGTGTAATCCACACTTGTTAAGAAATCCAGTTATGTTTGTTAGGTTGACATTACGTGAAACAGCTCCAAAAGACCAGAGCAGATGATGAGAAGGCCATATAGTGTTTTATGAATGATTTGAGTTCTACTACTATTCATCCTGATATATTCTAATGAATTCTGAGAAGGGAAAAAACAGATTCTACACAGAAAGATAAGAAAGGTCAATGGGATAAGAGATTAAATTTTGAAGAAAAATAGCAATACTAGTCATATAATCTGAATCAGAATAATATAGGATATATTTTTATAGCATTTAATATTTTTCAAATATCTTTCAACTACATTGCCCCCATTTGACTGAAAATCATCAGTAATCTTCAATCCACACTGACGACCAAGCTATAAGGAAATTGTGTTATTGTGTTCAAGGATGGTTCCATTAGATTTCCTAAATATTTTAATGGAGAGAAAATAAATAACCAAGTTAGACATAAGGGAAAACTTCCCAACTATGAAAGTTGTCTGATGCTAACACAGTTGTCAAAAATTTTAGGAAAGAAACAGAGCAAGATGGCCAAATAGGAGCCTCCACTGGTCATCCTCTCCACAGGAACACCAAATTTAACAACTATCTACACATAAAAATGCACCTTCGTGAGAATAAAACAATAAGGTGAGCGATTACAGTACCTGGTTTTAACGTCATATCACTGAAAGAGACAATGAAGAATTCGGAAAGAGAGAGTCTTAAAGAGCTAATACCATCCCTCCCCCTCCCCACCGCCGATCCCCAGCAACAACTGTGTGGCATGGAGAAACTGCACACTTGGGGGAGAAAGAGCACAGTGGTTGTGGGACTTTGCATTGGAACTCATATTGTCACAGCCCGAAGCAACACCTCACCTGGCAGAACTCAGCCAACAACCATGAAGGGAGCATTTAAAGCAGCCCTAGCCAGAGGGGAATTACCCACCCCAGCAGTCAAAACTTGAACTTAGGCAAGCCCTGCTCTCATGGGCCAAAATGCTCTAGAGTACCAAATAAACGTGAAAGGCGATCTAGGACACAAAGGCTGCAATTCTTGTGCAAGTTCTAATACTGTGCTGGGCTATGAGCCAGTGGAATGGAGAGCATGCAACCTAGTGAGATACCAGCTGGGGCAGCCAAGGGAGTGCTTGCATTACCCTTCCCTCAATCCCAGTAACTCAGCTCACAGTTCCAGGGGGGCTTCTTTCTTCTATGTAAGAAGAGGAGAGGGAAGAATAAAGAGAACTTTGTCTTGCAAGTTGGATACCAGCTCAGCCACAGTAGGATAGGACACCGGGCAGAGTCCTGAGGCACTCACTCCAGGGCCTAGCTCCCAAATGACATTTCTAGACATACCCAGGGCCGGAAGGGAACCCACTGACTTGAAAGGAAGGACTCATTCCTGACAGAACTCATCACCTACTGACTAAAGAGCCCATGGACCCTGGATAATTAGCAGTGGTAGCTAGGCAGTATTCACCATAAGCCTTGGTTAATACTCTGAGATGTGCTGGCTTCAAGTGAGACCCAGAAAATTCCCAGCTGTATTGGCTGTGAGGAGATATTCCTTTTGCTTGAGAAAAGCAGAGGGAAGAATAAAGGGGACTTTGTCTTGCAACTTAGGTACCAGCTCAGTGACAGTGGGGTAGAGCACCCAAAGGGTTCCTGGGATCCCTGATTCCTGGTCATGGCTCCTGGATGGCATTTCTGGAGCTGCCCTGGGCCAGAGAGGAGCTCAGTTCCCTCCCTGAAGGGTGAGTCCCAGGTCTGGCAGTGTTCACCACAAGCTGACTGAAGAGCCCCTGGGCCTTGAGCAAATATCCACAATAGCCTGGCAGTACTCATCTTGGTCTTGTGGCAGTGGTGGCCATGGGAAGAGACTCCTCCGCTTGCAGAAAGGGGAGGGAAGAGTATAAAGGACTTTGTCTTGTGTCTTGGGTGTCAGCTTAGCCACAGTAGACTAGAGCATCAGGTAGATATCTGTGGTATCCCACTCTAGGCCTTGGCTCCTGGATGGCATCTCTGAACCTGCCCAGGGCCACAGGGAACTTGCTGCACTGAAGGGAAAGACATAAGCCTGGTTTGCTTTGCCACCTGCTTATTTTAGAGCCTTAGGACCTTCAGTGAACACAGATGGCAAGCAGGTAGTGGTTATAGCAGGCCTAAGGCAAAACCCAGTGTTGTGCTGGCTTTAGGTCCCACCTAATGCAGTCCCAGTGGTGGTGGCTACAGGGGTACTAGTGTTACCCCTCTCCCAGCTCGGGTCACCTCAGCACAGAGAGACTCCATTTGTTTGGGAGAAACCAAGGGATGAGAATAAGAGTCTCTGCCTGGTAATCCAGAGAATTCTTCTGAATCTTATCCAAGACCACCAAGACCACCAAGGCAGTATATCTGTGAGTCTGCAAGAGCCACAGCATTACTGTGGGGTATACCCTAATGCAGATACAGCTGCAGTGACTAAAAACTTAGATCATAACACCCAATTTCCTTCAAATATGGGGAAAACCTTCTCAAGAAGGACAGGTACAAACAAGACCAGACTGGGAAGACTACAATAACTACCTCACTCTTCAATGCCCAGACACTAACAAACATTCACAAGCATCAAGACAATCCAGGAAAACACGACCTCATCAAATGAACTAAATAAGGCACCAGGTATCAATCCCAGAGAAACAGAGATATGTGACCTTTCATACAAAGAATTCAAAATAACTGTTGAAGAAAGTCAATTAAATTCAAGATAAAATGGAAAAAATTCAGAATCCTGTCAGATAAATTTAACAAAGAGATTGAAATAATTTAAAAGAATTAAGCACAAATTCTGGAGTTGAGAAATGCAATTGACATACTGAAGAATGCGTCAGAGTCTCTTAATAGCAGAATTGATTAAGCAAAAGAAAGAGTTAGTGAGATTGAAGACAGGCTATTGAAAATACACAGTCAGAGAAGAAAAAAGAATGAAACCCACCTACAAGATATAGAAGATACCTTCCAAAGGACAAATTTAAGACTTGTTGGCCTTAAACAAGAGGTAGAGAAAGAGATAGTGGTAGAAAGTTTACTCAAAGCGGTAATAACAGAGAACTTCCCAAATCTAGAGAAAGATGTATGGCACACCAAGCAGATTTAACCCAAAGAAGACTACCTCAAGATATTTAATATGTAAACTCTCAAAGGTTAAGGATTGAAAGAAAAAAAAGATCCTAAAAGCAGCAAGAGAAAAGAAACAAATAACATACAATGGAGCTCCAGTACATCTGGCAGCAGACTCTTCAGTGGAGATCTTACAGGCCTGGAGAGAGCGGCATAACATATTTAAAGTGCTGAGAGAGAGAGAGAGAGGAAAAAAAAAAGAATTTCCCTAGAATAGTATATCTGGTGAAAATATCCTTCAAACATGAAGGAGAAATGAAGACTTTCCTAGACAAGCAAAAGCTGAGGAATTTCCTCAACACCAGATCTGTCCTACAAGAAATGCTAATGAGAGTTCTTCAGTATGAAAGATAAGGATGTTAATGAGAAATTATCTGAAGGTACAAAACTCACTGGTATTAGTACATACACAAAAGAACACAGATTATAACACTGTTATTGTGGTATGTAAACTACTCAAATCTTAAATAGAAAGACTAAACAATGAACCAATGAAAAATAATAACTACAACTTTTCAAGATGCAGACAAAAAAATAAGGTATAAATAGAAACAACAAAAAGTTTAAAAGCAGGGGGATGAAGTTCAAATGTAGAGTTTTTATTGGTTTTCTCTTCACTTGTTCATTTATTTGTTTATGCAATCAGTGTTAAGTTGTCATCAGATTACAATAATGGATTGTAAGATGTTATTTGCAAGCCTCATGGTAACCTCAAATCAAAAAAAGCATACAACAGATACACAAAAAGCTAGAAATTAAAACATACCACCAGAAAAAATTACTTTCACTAAAAGGAAGACAAGAAGGAAGGAAAGAAGGAAGAGAAGACCACAAGACAACCAGAAAACAAATAACAAAACAAAAGGAGTAAGTCCTTACTGATCAATAACAACATTGAATGTAAATGGACTAAAGTCTCCAATCAAAAGACACAGAGTGGCTGAATAAATAAAAAAACAAGACCCCATGACCTGTTGCCTACAAGAAACACGCTCCACCTATAAAGACACACACAGATTGAAAATAAAGGGATGAAAGAAGATATTCCTTGCAAAGGATAGCCAAAAAACAGCAGGTTAGGTATACTTATATTACACAAAATAGATTTCAAGACAAAAACTATAAAAAGAGACAAAGAAGGTCATTATATAATGACAAAGGGATTGGTTCAGCATGAGAATATAACAACTGTAAATATATGTCCACTCAACACTGGATCATCCAGATACACAAAGCAAATATTATTAGAGCTAAAGAGATAGATAGACCCCAATACAATAAAAGATGGAGACTTCAACACATCACTTTCAGCATTGGACATATCATCCAGACAGAAAATTTAAAATAAAAATTGGACTTAATCTGCTCTATAGCCCAAATGAATCTAATAGATGTTTACAGAACATTTCATCCAATAGCTGCAGAATACACCTTCTGCACCTTAGCACATGGATCATTCTCAAGGAGAGACCATTTGTCAGGCCCCAAAATGAGGCTTAAAACATTAAAAAAAAATGAAATAATATCAAGTATCTTCTCTGACCACAATGGGATAAAACTAGAAAACAATAACAAGAGGAATTTTGGAAACTATACAAACACATGGAAATTAAATAATATGCTCCTGAATGACCAGTGGGTCAATGAAAAAATTAAGAATGAAATTGAAAATTTCCTTGAAACAAATGATAATGGAAACACAACATCAAAACCTATGAGATATAGTGAAAGCATTAATAACAGGGAAGTTTATAGCTATAAGTACCTACATCAAAAAAAAGTTTTAAAAACTTCAAATAAACAATCTAATGATGCATCCTAAAGAATAAGAAAAGCAAGAACAAACCAAACCCCAAATTAGTAGAAGAAAAGAAATAATGAGGATCAGAGCAGAATTACATGAAATCAAAATGAAGAAAACAATACAAAATATCAATAAAACAAAAAGTTGGCTTTTTGCAAAGATAAACAAAATCAACAAACCTTTAGCTAGGCTAAGAAATAAAGACAGAAGACCCAAGTAAATAAAATAAAAAATAAAAAAGGAGGCATTACATTCAATAACACAGAAATTCAAAGGATTATTAGTGGCTACTATGAGCGACTATATGCAAATAAACTGGAAAAATTTAGAGGAAATGGATAAATTCCTGGACATATACAGCCTACAAAGATTGAACCATGAAGAAATCCAAAACCTAAACAAACCAATAACAAGTAATAAGTTTGAAGCCATAATAAAAAGTCTCTCAGCAAAGAAAAGCCCAGGACCTGATGGCATCACTGCTGAATTTTACCAAACATTTAAAAAAGAACCAATACCTACTCAAACTATTCTGAAAAATAGAGGAAGTAAAATACTTAGAAACTCATTCTATGAGGCCAATATTACCCTGGTACAAAAAAGAAAAAAAAAAGGCACAACAAAAAAAGAAAACTACAGGCCAATATCTCTGATGAACACTGATGCAAAAATCCTCAACAAAACACTAGCAAACTGTAAAGATCATTCATCATGACAAGTGGAATTAATCCTAGAGATGCAAGGATGGTTCAACATGTATAAATCGATCAATGTAATACATCATATCAACAGAATGAAGAACAAAAGCCATATGATTATTTCAATTGATGCTGAAAACACATTTGATAAAATTCAGCATCTCTTCACAATAAAACCCTCAAAAACCTGGGTGTAGAAGGAATATACCTTAAGGATATAGGTACATACCTCAAGGATATAGGACTGGATCCTTAATTCTTCCTGCACAAGATACCTTCATATCTTTTATTCCCTTTGCATCCAGTCTAAACATTTTCTGGTTATTCAGTAATCTCAGATTCTTAATTTATCAACTTTGAGCACACTTTAGCTTGTCTTTGTCCTCTTCTAAGTGTCATGTCCAATACTGACTACAATACTCCTGTATCCACGTACAGATTAATCAGAGCAAAATAGAGTACGATTACCACTTTCCCCAGAGTAGGCATAATATATCTACTAATATAGTCTAAGACATTAACTATGTTGGCAGCCATGCCACTCAGTTGACATACATTGCATAACCAAAATTCCTAATCTTCTTCTACATTGCATATGCTAAGGATCCAGTCCTATATCTTTTAAAAGAACCCAGAAATTCACTTTATAATCTCCAAGTTTTCATTCATGTCCTTATTTCCATGTGATTAAATTTGCTAGTATTCAAGGACCAACATTAAAAGTTAATATTATTAAAATATCTTGTTGGCATTACACATTTTGTATATTATTTTATGTCTTTACAATAGTAGTCTTCCTTGTATTTATGTTAATGAATATGCCTTCTATCTACATTTTTTACTCAAACAGTTTGGTATAAACCTAACCACATCTTAGAAATCTTAGAATTTCCTATCTTTAGGAAATATATCCCATGTTCCAAAAAAGAAACCGGAAATGATTTTGCAAGCACACCTTATTTTGAATTGATGGTTTACTATAGGCTTAAGTGGAGCATCTTTATTTTCACTAACATTGTGTTCTGTTTAGAATCACAACATTGATTTAACTCTATTTTCCTGCCTTCACTCTCCATCCCCAGTTACTTAGTTTTAGTCTTAACCAACATCTGTGTTTACACAGCCATAAACTACAGATAAGCACAATTTTGCAAACGATGTTTCAGGACCCCTTTTCTAGCTTGATGATATGTGGATAAGCTGTATAACTGGAAAAGTCTTTACAAAACAGCTAGCTAAAATCCACAGTTTCAACAACAAGTTCTATAAATCTTATTTCTTTATATCTCTCAAATCATATACTCCTTTCCATCCTCATTACCATTACCTTAGTGGAGGGCATCATCATCTCTCAGGGAGAATCTGGCTACATTCTACAATTGCCCTGCCTCTAATACAGTCCTCTTCCAGTGTGTGCTTCCAGTGCAGACATAGTGATCTTTCCAAATATATAAATCTGATCCTGTCAAACTCTTGTTTAAAATCCTTCAGAGCCTCCACATTGTCTTCAGAATTACAGGGAGTTGCATCTTACATAGGAATTAGGCTCCACAACCAACTAAAACCTAAATCATATATAGTAGAACTTATCCTGGAATGGTCCTTGATTGTTCACAAGAGATATTTTTGCATCTCTGGTAATGTATAGGAGAAATGATATATAAATGTATATACTAAAGTGCTCTATATAAAATGAGTAAAACATGCAAAATATAATTTTATAGCATTAGAATTTATTTTTGTTTTCCTTCATGTGCAAAGTTAAATTCTTAAGTCACATGTGCCAATTACCCAACTTTGCCAGAAGTATAAGTGTATTAGAATGTATTTAAAAATATTTATCAAGTGCCTATTACATCATCAGAAACTGTTATAGGCACTGCATCTCAAGGAACAAAACAGACTAAAAATCTCTCCCTTCAGAGAGCTTACATTTAATAAACAAATAAACCAAATACATAGAAAGTCTAATGGCAATAAGAGCAACTGGGGAAAATTGAGGCAGAGAAAGGGGATAGGGAAAAAGTTGGGGGCAGGATGATGAAGGAAGGGAATTGCCATTTTCAGTAAGGTGTTCAGAGAAAGCCTAACTGTGAAGGTAGCATTTGAACGAAGTGGAAGAAGGTAAGTGAGTGAGCCAAACAGACCTGTAGATAAGGAATGTCCTAAAGGAACAAGGAGTGCTTAAACCCTGGAGGGTTTGAGAAATGAATGAGAAAGAGCAGATAGGAGCTGGAGTGAAGTCAAGAGATCAGAGGTGGCAGGGAGCCAACTGTGTAGGGCCTTTTAGGTTTCTGCTCCTTAAGTGATGTGGGAAGCCACTTGAGAGTTTCAGGCGGTTGTGTCATGGTCTAACTACAAAGCTAAGACAGGCAGGCGAGGCTGGCCCTGTCCTCCAGCCCCTGGTACCCCTCGCCTCCCTCTCCCTGAACTCCACAGCTAACTTGTTCTTGTGCTTTTTCTCCTAGACTCCAGAAGTGCAGCTGTGTTTCATGCAGGATACCTTCCCTGATTTCCCCCAGCCTGAGCTGGTGGACTTTGTTCATTTTCCCAGTGTGTCTAGTCCACACTGCTGAGCGGTGGTAGCCAACCACCCCCATCTCTAGAAGGCAAACTCTTTGAGAGTAGTGCCAGCATCTTTTTTGTAACTCCAGCTTGCAGCACACCTACATGCAGATAAGCACTTGGGAAATGTTTGCTGAATGAATGGATAAGCAAAAATGAAATTGGCTGCAGCAGACGAGTCTGCAGGAGGATTCTTAACTTGTGTGAGGCATTTTGAATTATCTAGAATCCCAATATCTGGGTTTCTGATCTCCTTTTCGGATAATTGTATTTTAACACACTTCCTTTTATCTTTCAAATTTGGTTTTGACTGCATTCTTCTGAGCTTTAAACTTACTGCCCATCAAAAGGAAAAAGAAAAGCTATGAAAAGTCTTTCCTTTGGCAAACTCTAAGCAAAGGTAAACTTTTATGTTTGTGAGAGAAGGGAGATATCCCAATCCAACTGACAATTTTTAAAAGTTTAAATATTTTTTAAAATTTTTGTGTTATTAATAAATCATACTAACAGATACCAACCCCAAATGCAACTTACTTGTAAATTGAGGCATACTGGCTATTTCAATGAAAAAAAAAAAGTGTGGACAACCTGTGCTTTTACCTATATTTTGATATCCACATTCCACAGTGTGAAGATAGAAATAAGACATCACCAAGAAGAGTATTCAATTTGAGTTTAGATGTGATCAGCTCCTGAATAGAAAAGCTTATCAATGTTTATCTTCTACAGATATCATTTGAGCTTTCAGGGTGGAAGACAAAGAACCAAGCATGGAAAAACAAGAGTATTTTGTGTGATATAACCTGGTCAAAATGTTAGCCCATAAAGGTGGGTACAAAGTCCTTTATCATACTTGGAAAAAAAAAAAAAACTCCCCTCTCTCCCTTCAGGAGAACATGGGGTTTAGCATCAGTTCTAAAAGGCCTCTCACCCTTTCTACATGCGTCGGAGCCCCGCCCCCACACAGAGGTAAGATAGTGTGCTCTTCAGTAAGAAGTCAAGTATCCCCTGCCTTTTGAAACTGCCTGACGAGAATTAACAGCCTTTGCCATCCTCTTTTAAACAACTTTGGCCGGTATTTATAAGCACCTCGTTTATCTTGAGACTCTTTCATCTATTATCTGACTGTAAGCGTGTTCATGGCTCATCAGCTGAATTCGCTTTGACAGAGAAGTCTTTTGACGAGTGGCCAACAGCCTAATGTCAGGTCTGTGAGTATCTCTGGAATTAAGGTGATGGGAAAAGGGTAACCTTCTGCTACTTCTAACAGCATTTGCTGAACAACAGAAATAGAGCCTTAAATCATCCTCCCTTTAGGAAAGCAGGTCCCCTTTGCTAGTATTGGAGCACATTGCAGCTGGGTTTGCACTTGGATCAAAAACACCACTTGAGGCCACCTCTGGATTCAGACTTATATGTGGTAGGTCATAGATGTGAACCATGAAATTTCCTGTTGTGTAGATGGAAGTTACCATCCAAATAGTTTTTACGTGACCACTAACAAGTCCATTTGCAGATATTATTAACGCTAACAAGGGGAAAAAAAAAAGACCATCATTCTCTATCTTTATAGTTTAGCCACCAGGGCCCCAAAGGTTTATAATTGTTACTTCTCTTCTTCTGAAGAATTAGGAATGGGTTTTTTGATGAAAACAAAAATAACTGGCTGCAAACATAATATGCTTATTTTAAACAGCTCCAGTTTGGTTTATGATAATCTGAAAGTGTATGATGCCTCAAACGAAGATTTCTGTTTATAATAACTTATAAGAATTATATTTCAAAACAGTTTAAAGCTGGCTATACACATTCATAAATATTTTGAGTAACCAAAGTAAACTTTTGAGAAATCTTGCCACCACAGAATTCAGTGTTTATACTTTCTATGAATAAAACAGGAGCTTTTTAAAAGTAGCATTAATACTAAATTGACAGGGAGGTACCTGTCTAAATTTATCATCATCCGATCAGCATGGCCTATATCTGCCAAGAGGAGTAAATCAATTGATTGGAATGTGTTTAGCTTCACTGATCACCTGATGATTATTCAGAATTATAAAAACAGAACTTCTCAGTCCCAAAGGTAAAACTGTGTTATGAACAATGGCTTTCAATTGTTTAACAATTAGTCAACACTTCTCTTCCAGTCCTAAAAGAGTAACTTCATCAAAATGCAAGGAATCATACCCCAAATAATACTAATAAAGAGCAGTTGGTATTGTACAGATAAGTCTGTTTCTATCATCAAAGTTCTTCCAAAAGAGCTTTAGCCAGGGGTTACAGTAACTGGAGTTAAATGCGTATCTGTATATTATAGCCCCCCCCATACTTGCCTTAATGTAATTCCATTGACATCATTTTGTGGGTCACTTGGAAAATAATGTGCTCACATTTCTATGGATAGAAACAACAAAATAAAAAGCCTACCCTTTGTTGAACCGTCACTCCTGTATTCTTGAGAAATCATGAGGTTAATGTACAGGGTGGGTGATAACCTTATGGAGCAGACGATCCCGCAAGAGACATTTGTTGCTAGATGTATTTCAAAAAAAAGTTAGGCTTTCTCTTTATGAGTTGTTAAGAGTGAAAAGCAAGAGTTTCTGTAAAAGCATTCATAACAGTCATGATTCTTCAGCTACGCCCAAGCCAAAGTAAAATAGTTCATTGGAATATTGTGATGAGCAAACTGAGGTTTTAGAAGTTGCTATTATTTTAGTCTCTCTCTGAAATGAAAGAGGAACCTGTCAGAAAGTGTAGGCTAATTTAGAAATAAGAACCCCTATGGCCCTCTATCCTCCCATGCCACGAACCCCCTCCTACACAGATTCAGAAACTGCTGCAAACTATCAAAAGACCCTAAATGCCCATTACAACAGGATTTACACAAGCTCCCTCCTCACCTCTGTCTCCCTCTCCTTTGCAGGAGCTTCCCCCAGGAGCTTTCTTCCACATCTGAATCTGCACCTGAGCCAATTCCAAATCTCAGACTGACTACCATGTCTGTCCACTTGGGTAACTGCCAAAATCAAGTTGACACCTACAAGAAAACTTATGCATGTCTGCATCTCCCCTTGTTCCCCTTCTCTTCCTTCTCTTCTTCAAAAATACCCATAATGTGACTCCCTCACATGGCTTTCCTGACTCTGTCAGTGATACCAACAATCTCCCCACAACCCAGATGATGGTCCTGGGGTTATGTTAGACTCCTCCTTCTCTTTCATTCTCTTCATCTGCCTTTCACAGTCTTGTTTATGTTTCATGAAAATGTCATTCAAATACAAGCTTCCTCTTCATTCCCACCTCCACCATCCTAGGAGAGCATCTATCACATCACACATGGGTTACAGTAGCTGCCAGACAACATCCTTTATAATAAGTTCTCCTGTGCTCCAAATCTTTGTACACCTTGGCAAAATGCACAGTAAAAACTATTAACACATTGCTATTTTATCATAAACCTTCAATGGCTACAAGCTGCCCACCTCATCCTTGTGTGCTTGTAAAATCATGGAGACCCTTCCCAGGTCAACTCAAAACTATTTCCTATATAAAGTTAATTAGCTTCCTATAATGCATATCCATTTGTTGTACATGAAGAGAAAAGATTAATTCTTTCTTCTACCAGGCAGTGCATCAGCTATTTGAAAACAGCTCTCATGCATCTGCTTAAGATTCTTTCCTTCCATTTAATTCCTTCCCTTTCTCTTCAGATGACTTTGATTTCAGATTCCTCATCATTTACACTTACTGTCATAGCCCCACCTAAAATATACAACACTCTTGAATTAAATATTGTAATTTTACTTTTTCCCATTTTCAAATTCCTTGGGCCAGGCGCAGTGGCTCATTGCTTGAGGTCAGAAGTTCAAGACCAGCCTGGCAAACATGGTGAAACCCCATCTCTACTAAAATACAAAAATTAGCAGGGCATGGTGGTGGGCACCTGTAATCCCAGCTACTTGGGAGGCTGAGGCAGGAGAATTGCTTGAGCCCAGGAGGTGAAAGTTGCAGTGAGCCAAGATTGTGCCAGCGCACTTCAACCGGGACAACAGAGCGAGGCTCCATCTCAAAAAAACAAAAAAAAATCAAATTCCTCCATGCCTACCCACAGTAATAGGAAATCCCCCCATACATATTTTTAATGAATCAGTACTAGCCTGAATGTATTTGAAAGTTTAAGCTAATGTAAAAAAAATTTTTTACATTGTACTTTTATCTTCAGCATGACACATCATTTATATTTAATAAATATTTAGTAATTGGATAAAGGGGAAAACAAATATAAGCTCTTTGGATATAATACAACTTTGGTGGAAAACCAGGAGAGCTCACTTTACAAAGACATGTATCTTTAGCTCCCTGATATTGTTGAAAACAAAATAAAACAAAAATCTGTAGCTACCTTCAGACAAAAGTTAAGAGCCTTTAAACACACTTGGCAGGAAACAGTCACTCCACTTTCATTCCTCCAACCCTCACATCAGTGACCTCCCTTGATCTCTGAGATGACAGTTTGCCAAGTTCCATGAAGATGGCATTCACAAATGACCCCATTAGACTTCCTAAAGACCTTAATTGCCCAATTCCTTTCACCCAGGTTTCTGAGGTTCAAGGAATGCTATCCTTCAGTTACTCTCTGGCATAGGTTCTAACTATTGTTATCTAATCCTTTCTGAATCCCTGAGAATGCAAAGAACTGAAGCTGACTTTGATTCTCCTACTGAATTACAAAATACTTTACATACTTCTGTCACATAGTCATTCTCCTGTGTTTACTGTTCAACAGTGACATTCACTTTCATGTCTAAACATAGAAGGGAAGCACCATTGCAATAAATATAATCATAAAGATTCAAAAGCTGATCCCCTTCAAAGGACCATGTTAAATACCTAAGAAAATTAATCACTTCCTGCTGTCCTAACCCCATAGTTACACCTTATCTGAATGAACACTATAGGCTAAGGGACCAAGTGTCCACTCTGCATCTGCATTTGAAAAATACCTTGGCTTTTCCTTGCATATCAAATAAACATTTATTGAGTATCCACTATTTGGATCACACTATATTGGAGCAAATCTATTGGGGGAAAAAAAAGTAATTTCATTTTAACTTTAGCTTTTCTTTCAGGATTTGTTGTGACTTTAAAGAAAAGTATTATGTTGTATACATGTAGATCTACTTACCTGAAACCTAAACGGGTATATGATATGGATGGGGGGAGGACGAGTTGTACCACAAGAAGTAAAAATAGATTAATAAGTTTAAAAAAAAAAGCCTATATTTATGTCATTCCAGAATCATATGCTATAATTTTCTTGTCTAAAATTCTTAACAGCATTATAATGAAATCATTTTAATCAAGTTTCCCAATTCCATAAAAGTTTGCTGTACCAAGTGGAACAACTATGAATACTCATGTTTCCTTTACTTCCAATGCAATTTGTTTTCAGTAGCAAATGAAAGCACATGAAGGGCCATGGGGTTACACATTATACTCTCTCATCCCACCAACACCATCACCTCGCACAGCACACACGCATGCACACCCTCTCTCAAAGTATTCAGAAGGTTGAGCACTCCTCTGCTAGGAGAAAAACAGGATAAATGGAGGAAGCTTTACTTAGAGGCACACCCAAGAGAGAATAATCACCTTACAGATACATTAAGGGTTTCCAGCACCTCCAAGAGATTGAGACATCATTTTATAATGATAAATATGCAGCTAAACTACCCAAGTGATCTATGGAACCAATCAATAACTTAATCAGTCAAAACATAGTTTTTGAAACCATATTCTATCACTTGAAGAGAAATTGGGCCAAAAAAATCTCCAAGAATATTAAATTTCTGAGTTCACATGAATTATCTTAGAGGGGAGATGGATAAAAATAGATTAAACTAAAATAGTATCTATTGAAGAATAGGCTAATTACACTCTTTCATGATACATATAGCATATTTCAAAATTACTATGGCCTATACTTCTCTGCATTTATGTTTTATTTCAATAAACATATACAAAATCATGTCATAGCAAGCTGATAATTTATCTAGGAAGTAGTCTACTGGGTACTCAGTATCACAGAGGAAACGGTATAGGTGGTCCACAGACTAAAAGGGGAGAGCCAAAAAATAAAGAGGAGTCTGGTGAAGGAAAAAAGATAAACTGGATTGGGCAAGAGGAAGAGATTAAGATGTTGCTTATTTGCCTTCCACAAAGGCTAGGTCTGCAATGTGACCTTGGAAGATGAAATGAGATGGAGACAAGAATATTATACATTTTTTTCTAGTTTGCTTTTTTTAAAAAAATTGATATATAATAGTTGCATATATTTTGGGGGTACATATGATATTTTGATCCCTGTATACAACATACCCTGGGCTCAGTCAAGGAAAGCCAGCACCCAGCTAAAGATATGCCAGAGACGAAGAAATATCCTATAAGGGTATGAGGTCCTGCACTGAATTGTAATCCCACTGGACTGGCATATCAGGATCCCAAATGTTTTGGAGTAGGTGGCAGATGCAGTGAAACTCGAATACATTTCCAGCAAATATGAACAAAATAAACAAAAAGAAGAGCCCCCAAGGTCTGGGGAGCTTGAGAGAGGAAAGGTTGGTCATCTTCATATTTCACCTATTTGTTGTTTTTCTGCTTTTTAAACTGCTTGATATATTCTTTCCAAGAGTGCTCTCAAGATGTAGTGAGTGAAGAATAAGAAAATTGCCCCATGCAGTCTGGTCAATATTCCCAGATATGAGGAAATCTGAAATATGTAGCTGCTTGAAGATGAAAAGAGATGGGGGCAAAAACATACATTTTTTTCTAGTTTACTTTTTAAATTTTTTAATTGAAATAGAGTAGTTGCACATATTTTGGGAGGGCATGTGATATTTTGATACCTGTGTTCACTGTTTAACGATTATACATTTTTTAAAGTAGTTACAACTCTCATAAGAGAAAATGTAGCATCGTGGTTAAGGTTGCAGACTCTGGAGCTGACTGCCTGAGTTCAAATCTGAGCTTCACCACTTCTTTATATAACTTTTATAGCCTTGAGCTTGCTACCTACACTGTCCATGTTTTGGTTTAAGCTCATTAATATATGTACAAAACATAGAATAGTGCCTTGTTTGTGTTAAATGCTAAATAAGTACTAAATTATAAGTAGATGCTAACTTTCCTTCTATCATAAATAGAAACATGATAATTATGAATAAATATTCCTCATCAAAGTCCCTTACATCACCTCAGTGCTCACATGGTGAGGGTCCACAACCACAGTCCACCAGCCAAATGCAGCCCCTGTCCTGTTTTTGTCCAGCTGCAAGGTAAGAATAGTTTTTACTTTTTTAAAATTAATTTTTAAAAATTTCAATAGCTTTAGGGGTACAAGCAGTTTGTAGTTGCATGGATGAATGGCACAGTGGTGAAGTCTGGGCTTTTAGTGTACCCATCACCTGAGTAGTATGCACTGTATCTAACAAGTAATTTTTCATGCATCAGCCCCACAACCCTCACTGTTTCTGAGTCTCCAATGTCCATTATACCACTTTGTATGCTTTTGCATACCGATAGTTTAGCTCCCACTTAAAAGTAAGAACATATGGTATTTGGTTTTTCATCCCTAAGTTACTTCACTTAGGATAATGGCCTCCAGTTCCATCGAAGTTGCTGCAAAAGACATTATTTTGCTATTTTTATGGCTGAGTAGTATTCCATGATGGGGGTGTGTGTGTGTGTGTGTATGTGTGTGTGTCACATTTATTTTATCCATACATCAGTTGATGGGCACTTAAGTTGATTCCATAACTTTGCAGTTGTGAGTTGTGGTGCAATAAACATGCAGGTGTCTTTTTGATATAATGACTTATTTTCCTTTGGGTAGATACCCAGGTGGTGGGATTGCTGAATTGAATGGTAGGATCCATTTTTTGTTCTTTGAGAAATCTCCATAGCATTTTCCATAGAGGTTGTACTACTTTACATTCCCACATTTTTAAGTGATTGTTTAAAAAAGGAAGAGGAGAAGGAGAAGAATATATGACAGAAACCAAACATGCTCCCCAAAGTCTAAAATATTTACTATCTGGCCCTCTACAGAAAACGTTTGCTGATCTTTGCATTGGATTATAAGAATATCATTACAATATGAGAACAAGGTAGTTTTCTAGAATATTTTGTGTGCCTATTAATTATTTTGAGTACCACGTATTTTTATTAACTGATGATACACAATGTCAGGGTTTGATTTCAGGAAGCTATTTAGCAACATTACAAATGTCACCTTTACAATTTATGCTGCTCCATTGTCTTTAAAGAGAAGTAGCCCTTTACACTTCTTCAGCTCACACCTACAAGCACACTCCAGAAATGACCACACTGAGACATGCTCACAAAAGGTCAAGGGCACACACAAATCCCCTCTGCCCCAAAATAGGTAGGGTTGCCTCATTTAGCAAATAAAAATACAAGATGCCTAGTTACTCCTGAATTTTAGGTAAACAATGATGGATTGATTGATTAATTTAGTATGTCTCATGCATACTTAGTTGAGACATACTAAAATATTTTTCATTATCTGAAATTCAGATTTAAATGGAGTATTTTATATTTTCCTTGTCAACCTTAAAATGATGGCTCATAAAAAAATGAAGGGAATTATGAACTATATATATTCAAAGCATACTTAAAGTAGTAAGAGATTTCTTTATTTTCTTTTCTAAATTAGGAACAATAGTAACAGTAACAACAGCTTATGTATATTGAGAGTTTTCTGTGTTCCAGACACTATTCTAAACACTTTCTATATAGTAATCCATTTAGTCTTCACAGGCACTGTATTAGTCCATTTTCACACTGCTATAGAGAACTACCTGAGACTGGGTAATTTACAAAGAAAAGAGGTTTAATTGACTCACAGTTTCACATAGCTGGGGAGTCCTCAGGAAGGCAAAGGGGAAAGCAAGGCACACCTTATATGGAAGCGGGAGAGAAAGAGAGAGAGCAAAGAAAGCCACACACTTTTAAACCATCAGATCCTGTGAGAACTTACTATCAGGAGAACAGCATGGAGGAAACTGCTACCATGATCCAATCACCTCTCACCAGATCCCTCCCCTGACACATGGGGATTATAATTTGAGATGAGATTTGGGTAGGGACACAGAGCCAAACCATATTAGGAACACCCAAGAATGATAAGTTAGTGTTATTAGTTTATTCATTTGATATGTTAGAAAACTCCAGAAAAGAAAGGTTAAGTACCTTATGCAAAATCACACAATTAGTATATCATGGAAGAAGCATAATTTGGGTATCTAATTCTCTCTCCCCACTGTGCTTAGGCACTAATTAAGAATTCCACTTACACACAGGCACACAGCATGCTAGAGAGGTGAATTTACTTTGGTTGGGTTTGGATCTTGTAGCTACACACTAAGATGCTGGCCAGCCAGGTTGTCTTAGAGCAGGGTTTCTCAGTGTCACCACCACTGATATTTAGGGCTGCATTCTTGACCTCTATGCATTAAATGCCAGTAGTATCTCCCTCCCAGTCATGATCATTAAAAATGTCTCCAGACCTCGCCCATCCCCTGGGCGTAGGATTCCCAAATTTAGCAAACAAAAGTACAAGACACCTGATTGATTCTGAACTTCAGATAAGTAATGAATAATTTTTCAGTATAAGTATGTATCATGCAATATTTGGTATGTATTTATACTAAAAATTATTTGTAGTTTAGCTCTAATTTAGCTGTGCATCCTGTATTTTATCTGCCAACCCTACCTGGAGGACAAAAATCTCCCCTAGTTGAGTACCAGCATTAGAGCTCTGGTGAGAGAAGAGGCCAGAGGGCCAAAGTTTCTCACTCTCCTCTGTTGAACCTGAATATAATGCTGTAACCATACAGGCAACAGAAAGGAGAAGATGCTCGTCTGGCCTCAAACTGGTGAAGTGTCAGAATTAACCCATCTCTTCTCCCCTTGCTGGTACACACACCCCTAGTTAGCCTGGAATTTTTTTTCAGGAACACAAAAACCTCTTGGGCTTTTCTCCAGGGTGCTAGTGAATGTGGACCTTCTAATTCCTTACTCTCCATTCAATTTGCCTCGTTAATAAAATTCATTTTTTAATAAGAATTCTGACTAATCCTTCCCCAACCCCCACACTTTAATATTCTCCAATACCTCCCCCACTTGCTGAGATGAGTTAGACCACCCTCATCCCTAGGTCTCTGTGTTAGATGACCAACCTCCAATCCTTTTGTTACAACCAGGACTGGGATGTAATAGGCCAGGGATGAGGCACAGGTGCAGCTCTCCTTCTCCAACCCTCACTCCTGTACAGGACTCATTGTGAAACTGGACTTTGGTCTCATCCTCCTTCTGAATTCTGAGCTGTTTCTGCCTGGCACTTCTGCCTTCTTCTCCTTAAGCCCAGAGTTTAGCCACAACTTCCAATCTGAGATATGGGTCCTAATACCCAGCCTGGTCATTGTCAGATATAGGAGCACATATTGCCTTTGTACGGAATGACATGGAAGCAGCCTAATGTGTGAAAATCACTTGGGACCACGAAAGATGCCTGGGCACCTCCAGAGTATTCTGCTGCCACTGGCGTAGCATGCTGCTCGCCCTGGTGATAGCAAGTGCGGCAAGATACAGCTGAACAAGTGGCACACATGCAGCAAGTCAGTATCTGCCACAGATAAGGTACATGGAAATTCAAGCTTATTCTTATATCACTCATGAAGGGCCCCTAAAAAATCAGAAAAAGAAAATAAGAAGAAAAAAAGACAGAAGGAAGGAAAGAACGAAGGGTGAGGAAAGTGAGGAAAGAGAGGAAAGACTTTTTTCAGATTTTGACCCTGCCACTACCTTGAACAAGTTATGAAAATAATCTGAGCCTTCATTAATTTATTTGTAAATGGAACAATAATACACACCTTAAAGAATTAGATGAATGAAAATATGCTAGATCTGAGTCATAAAAACCATTCAGTGGGCCAGATACGGTGGCTCACGCCTGCAATCCCAGCACTTTTGGAGACCAAGGCAGGCGGATAACCTGAGGTCAGGGGTTCGTGACCAGCCTGGCCAATGTGGCGAAACCCCGTCTCTACTAAAAATACAAAAATTAGCCGGATATGGTGGCTCATGCCTGTAATCCCAGCTACTCGGGAGGCTGAGAATCACTTGAACCCAGGAAACAGAGGTTGCAGTGAGCTGAGATGGCGCCATTGCACTCCAGCCTGGGTGATAGAGTAAGACTTCCTCAGAAAACAGACAAAAAAACCCATTTAGTGAATATTAGATCCATCTCTCTTCTTTTGTTCCCTTTTTTCCCTTTTCTCCCTGAAATACAGTAAAGATTATTGTAACCTCCAAGAGTAGGCAGAGATTATTTCTTCCCCATCAGCCCTCACCCCCATCCCACTCTTTCCAATCTTCCCCCTTCTCTGCCCCTGCTAGTCTAGTTTTGTCATGTTTTTCCTTTGCATCTGTAAGGCAGTCTAAATTTTATAATAGTTCAATCAAGTTCAATTAATGGAATTTTAAAGGGGCCTGGAAAATCAATGCTGTATTAAATTATAAATGCAAAAGTTAGAGCAAAACAAACCTCATGCCTCAGAGCAAAATTGTATGCTTTTAGTGTGTAAGGAAGCCATTTGTCCTTGGCCCCAACCCAGCTCTCTCTCTAAGCAGCTATGTCCACCTTACCCAAACACTTCCATTCATTATGTAAATATGGCTGCCTTCGTCCATATTGGAACAGCTATTGGTTACCACCAGGAGTTAAATGCTAACCCTAACAAAGCCATGTTCTAGCCCAGCACTTTATGGTTTGCTTTAATGGCTGGGCAAGGGTTGTAATTGCAGTCCTCTTAGCTATCCTGTACCACCTTAATCAACACACCAAGCTCTGGAGGTCCTGAGGAAATGATCTTATCACTTTATTATCAATGTACATCTTGTTTAAAGGGACTTGCTAAGCTATTAAAGGGATACGATTCCCAGCGTTTTGTCACTATAAAATTCCTTTAGGACTATGAATTGAATAAATCAGCAGGTTATCACACCTGGCATTATTAAAATACATTAGGGTATAAAAATAAAACTTACCACTAACTTCTGTCATGGAGAAAAAAAAAAAGTAAATAAGTGTCTGTTTTCTGACCATAACCTCATAGCCTCTTTTACAGTTTGGTCTGCTTAGCTAGTTTCAATGGCACCATTTCTGTGGATGAATTCACTGGACATTTACATGTATAAGAGAGTAGTTCTCAATTGTTTTTATTTTTTCTTAATGCTTGGGTCCCTAGTGCATGGTTTATCCCAGTAAGCAATACTCCCTCATCATGTCCTCTTTCTCATAACTTTCAAGAACTATCTTTTAAAAATAATCTTAGTAACATTATGCTGATAATCTCCATAACATTATGATGAATGAGCACTTCTCATTTATTTCATCTAAGAGTGTTGACTAGCCTTATAAACTTCCCAAATTGATTGATATTATTTCTTTTTCAGGTAGAAAAGGAAGGCACTGAGAATCTTCTTTGCCTCCCCCAAATTGTTCAGCTTATACCAGTGATTCTTTGGCTCTTTTGAGGGCAAATGGCCTTTGCTTCCTTCTAAATAATGTCTGTAAAATGATGGAAACATCCAATTGCCTAATCGCTCTTTATAGCTTTTCCAACTTCTGTGAGCATTTTTATGGGTCTGCGTCCATCCTCTCTTTGCCCTGGGCCGTAAGAGCCATACTCTGTGGATTGCTTCCTCTCATCATTTCTTTCCTGAACCTCCTGTGAGTGCATTTCCCTCTCTTTTCCTTCTTTCCTCCAGCAAGGCTCATTTTGAGGCCATGGGCTTTGTTCCTTCACAGCACACTCCTCATGGAAGCTCCCGTCAGATGGCTTTAATTACCACCTGAATGCATATGACTCCCAATCTCCAGCCCCAGCCGTGACCTCTCACCCTCTCTTCAGTCCCATATTTCTTTCTGTCTGCAGAATATCTCTACTTGGGTGTCCCACCACCTCCTAAAACTAAACATGTCAGACGCAGAGCTCATTATCTCTCCACTCCCCCTTCGTTGTCTCCCTGTTTCTCCAGGCTGTCAATAGCACCCTTTCCTCAGGCCCCAGTCCCTGGAACTCCCAGAGGGGCCCAGAGCAGTCCCTCACCCCCATGCCTCAGAAAGACAGGTTTCTGCCCCTACATTCCCTCACAGCTGAAGACTGTGACAACACCGTGATCTCAACTGATTTTACTTCAGTGGTGGTGTTATTTTAAAAATTCTGCTTTCCCATTCATTCAACTGTTGACAAATATTTAAGAGCTCTGCTGCACTCCATTCTCTAAGATATCCTGAAGACCTGGAGCCCTCTGAATTGACAAGCAAATCACATATCTCCTTCTGATTCATGATTCTAAATTATACAATATATAAGACTGCATATTTATAAACCTTTTTATTTCCTAACATAATTAATAGCTGTAGTTACCAATTAAATAGTAAACTAATTAGTAATTAGCTGGAGAGATTGATGAAATAGAAGGTTTAAGTGATTGCTTCTATTCTTAATTCCTATCCTCTGCACCAAAAATCACCACCACCCTATCCCCAGGGCTTGGTTACATGTCATTATCTGTAGCCTCCCACCTCTCCCCCACTATGTGACAGTAATTGTACTGCCACGATGGAGACTGTCTTAGATCACACCAGGCACTCTGCTAAGAAATTTACTCATACAGTCTCATTTAATCCTCAAAACCATTCTAGAAGTAAGCATACGAATTGTTATGCTTTATGTGGCAAATAACTCAAACTGGCTTAACAAGTAAGGGAGACTTATTGCTCATATAACCCAAAATTCCATCGCTATTGGGGGTTTCAGGTACAACCTTATCAGTGCTTAGATCAATTTCTCTGCAGTTCCCTCAGCTCTGTTCTCCTCCATGTGTTATATTTGTCACCAGGTTGATTCCCCTCATCATAAACATTGCCAGCAATAGTCAGGCCTACATGCTTTCTCATTTGCATTCAAGAGAGTGATATCATCTCAGAACCAATGAACAAAACTGGCTTTTTATACAGAGCTTCGGACAGAGACATGAGTTATCTACACATCCCTGGTATCGTCATTGGGACAAAGGGTGGGAATACAATGATTGCCTGAGACTAATAGGGACCCACTCCTGAAGCTGTGGATGGGGTCAGTTTCACCCAAAGCACATTGTGCAGAGTTGTAGGGAGGTCAGATGACTATTGGGAGGCAACTATAATGTCATAATCTCTATTGTTTAAATGAGAAAACTGACCAACACAAAGCGAGTAAGTGATAAAGCTTGGATTCAAATTTGGGCTTTCTGACTTCATAGTTTGCTCTTAACCACTAGACACTAGTTCCTTCTTATAATCATATGGGTTCTTTAAAAAAGAGAAGGTGAGGCCGGGCACGGTGGCTCACGTTTCTTATCCCAACACTTTGGGAGGCCGATGAGGGTGGATCACGAGATCAGGAGTTCAAGACCAGCCTGACCAACACGGTGAAACCCCATCTCTACTAAAACTACAAAACTTAGCTGGGCATGGTGGCATGCGCCTGTAGTCCCAGCTATTCCGGAGGCTGAGGCAGGAGAATTGCTTGAACCCAGGAGACGGAGGTTGCAGTGAACCAAGATGGTGCCACTGCACTCCACCATGGGCGACAGAGTGAGACTCTGTCTCAAAAAAAGAAAAGAAGGTGAGAATTCAGAATGCACATCTCTTGACTCTTGGCAACTTGTCATGGGAAAGTCTTCATTTGTTCCCATTTATGTTTTACACCTAACATTTGAAACACATTGAATTTATCTTGCTCTTTTACTGACCTGAGGATGTTCAAAAGGACTTTTCTTTCAAGGTGAAAATGTGCCACTCATACTTCAACCAAACATTTCATACATGGAGAAATTATGCTTATTCACATAAGATTGTCAAATCCTCAAGGCTTGGGCAGTGGCTGAAAAGTGCTCCCAGTTACTGTAACTTTAACAGGTCATTCAGGCAGGCAGATCACGAAGTTAAGAGATTGAGACCATTCTGGCCAGCATGGTGAAACCCCATCTCTACTAAAAGTGCAAAAATTAGCTGAGTGTGGTGGTACGTGCCTGTAATCCCAGCTACTCAGGAGGCTGAGGCAGGAGAATCACTTGAACCCACGAGGCGGAGGTTGCCGTGAGCAGAGATTACACCACTGCACTCAAGCCTGGTGACAGAGCGAGACATCATCAAAAAAAAAAAAAAAAAGTCAGTGACAATGTCCTTGTCCCAGAGCACCAGGCAGTATCTACCTTAGGTGGAGCAATAGTTTTTGGCTCAGTGACAAGTTCCTATGGAAGAGCTACTAAGAACATGAAAACTTCTGGGTGCAAGTGAAGGCAATGTTGAGAAGCTGGAAAAGCTTGCTTTTCATGTCTTACATTTCTATGTTTTTCTTTCCTTTTGACTTTGTTATCCAGCCCCCAATGTGTTGTAAAACAAAGAACATGGACTTTGGAGAGAAGTGGTATAAATGTTGGATCTTTCCTCTCCCCAAGAAAATTATTTAATTTCTGTGAACCCTAGTTTCCTCTTGGTAAATGAGACTACTTGGTAATAAACTCTAAATAAAATAGTTTATTTATTTAACCAATGCTTTTATAGACAGCGACCTTTTGCTAGTCTTTGTCACTAGCACTTTGCAAACATTAACTCCTCTTCACAGCCCTATGAGGTAGACACTATTTTTATCTCTATTTTTTGGATAAGGAAACTGAGGCACAGAGGAATATGGAATTGCCCAAGGTCACAGAAATGCTAAATGGTAAAGGGAGGATTCAACCTAGGTAGTCTAGCTCCAGAGTCTATGTTCTTAACTACTAAACCATCTTGAGTTATTGAGAGGGTTGAACCAAACAACTTTCCTAAAAGCTCCCTCCCATATTAGAGATGCTCAGTACTCAGCAGAGCACCTTGTCTTTCATGCCCTATAGAGGGTCCTTCCCTTTTAGCAAAATGCAAAGGACCAGATTTGTAACCATATAAACAACCATTATTAGTTTATTAGATATTTTAAGCCTTTCTTACTTAACACACATAATACTATGTGCTATTAAAGGAACTCCATGCATCCTTGAATAGGTAAAAAAGATATTTCAAGGACAGTGGAAGATTCGCATTCCAGTGACCCTGGAAAATCACACTATTCCTACCCATAGAGTTGCTCCTTAATAGTCAACAGTAACTCATTGTATAATACATAGGTATCTTAGGAAGGATGTTTCTAGTGCTGTTACTTCTGGGCAAATAGTAGAAGTATACTTCTCTGCCACCTTGAAGAATGGCATTATCATGTGTGTGACTTACTTTAATGACATGGAAATGAAGTGACTTATGCAGTTTCTGGGTAGAACCTTTAAGAGCCAGTGTGTGATTTGCCCTTTCCTTCCCCTTGACTGAGAAATCAATGATGTTCCCAGATAGTGGAGGCTTTGTCAGCTTGCATCTTGAGTGAGGATGACGTGGAGCAAAGCAGCTAGCCATCCTATGATAGACGTGCAAACTAAGGGAGACATACATCTTTGTAGTGCTGCACCACTAAGATCTGAAGGTTGTTTATTACAGCAACATTATTTAACCTATCCAGACTGACTCACAAGGGGCCAAAATAAGGGGGCAATGTTCTTCAGCATCTCTCTCAAATATGTTTTTCTGTCTTATTTGGGAGAACAGGTTAGAGACTATACCAGCTTCTGTTACTCAGGGCCCCTCCCAGAGAGTTGCTGGGTGAGAGTTTCTTCTGGCAGGAAACCATCCTACTCAAGCACGTGTCCTATCCTAGTCAGCTCCCTGCTATTTTCCCAGCCCTAACATAGGCTCTTCCTCCTAACCTTTACACCTCTCTCTTCTGTTAAGACAGTCCATTTCTACGGAGGAAAATCCCCTTCTTCCTGTGTTTCTCTACTGCCTATGCCGTCCAGTCTACTGTGTGTCTATTATTCCAACATCACGAGCCCAAGTTCTCTCGTGTCAAGACACCTACCCTCCAGGAAACTTAGAATGGGAAATGCTGGTGGAGAACCCCTCCATGCCCCACAGAGGGCTGGAAAAAGGCAGGCATGGGAGGAGTAAGGTTGTCAACTGAAGAAAGAAATGGTATCAGAAGAAGTCATACTTTTACTCAAGGAGAATGCAGAGTACAGGATACAGGACCATTATGCAGAAACATGTATGGATCACTCAGGAGCGTACATGTGATTCAGATTTAAGTGCACACATAAACTCAACTTTTGGCAATTTTGTTCATATTTTTATCCCCCAGAGCCCAGCACAATACTTAGAAAATAATAACAACTCAATACATGTTTGACAGATGGATTTTAATTGATAGTACATGATATCAATGAAAACTTCTGAGAGATCCATTTTAGATAAAGTTAAAAAGTAGAAAGTATAAAAAGTTGGTTTGACTTTCATCAATATGAATTACAATATTTTACAAGAACTTCTTAGCACCTGTGCCTAGTTACAACGTAGCACAATAACTGAATATTATCAAACATGTGTCAGATGAGCTTTGCTGTGTGTTTTATTTGATGACAACAAGCTTCATAGTCTTCTGCTCATGTAAAGTGGCTGTTTATGTAGCTTGCTCATCTGCTTCCATCATAAAAAGTTAAAGGCAACTTTGTTCCTTGACTCTCCATTCGACTGACTCACCCAGAAGTGAAGTTTTCTTATGCAAGCAATAACAGAATCTCAAATAATCACTAATACCTTCTTCTAGTTAAAACAATGGTCCTGTAGTTCCTGTTCTTCCTAACCTGTACAGATTATTAAAAAGAAGGTTATCTGTGTTTGTTATGGGCAGGAGGCCACATCCTGGACTTTAGACTAAGCCCCTTTCTGCAAGTTACCTGCCAACTGCTGTTCCATCCTCACATCCTCAGGGAACTAAGCCACTGTCTCCATGCTCACTGTTGAGGTCACCTCTCCAGTTCTCCCTTGAATTTCAGTTCCACTTTACCACATGCCTTTAAAATATTTCCACTTGCCTGTCCCTTACCTGGACTTATTTCTTTTCCCAACTTTCCCAGTATTCTAAAACAATATCATTTTCCCAACCAGCAGGATGGAAACGTCACCTATTCTACTGCCCTCTGTCTTCACTCTCTGTTTCTAATTATCAAGTCCTATCGGTTCCTTCCCACCTGACATTTGTCAAATGTACCTCTTCCCCTATATTCTCACCACTCCCACATAATGAAGACCTCAGTGTCATTCCTGAATGACATAGAAACTCATGAGTTTCCCCTTTATTCTTCATCTTGGAAGAGCCTGTGTTACTCAGGGTCTGGTAAAAAGACAGAAATAGGGTACCATAAAGAACTGTTAACTAGATATTGAACAGCAGAACATTCAACAGGGAAACATTAAGATATCACAGAGGTTACAATTACAGGAAGAAACTACCAACCTTAAGGATTTGGAAGCAAAGAGAAGAGACTAGATGTATTAAAACTTAGAAAGCAGGCCTGCAGGGAGCTGAAAAACTCAAATCTCTGAGCAAGGGAGCATCTCAGCTGTGGGGCTGGTATTTCAGGAGTTGGGGATGAGAGAAAACAGATTCTGTGAGTGTTGAAAAAACTGCTGGTTGGAGTCCATGGCTGCTCCTGGAATCAAGTACTGGTTCCAGGTTTGAGAAAGAAGTGAGGCTGGGTGATGGTCACAGAAACAGAAAGTGGCATGTCTTCTCCAGTTAGTATCCCCCAATGGCAAAGCCTCATAGGGAGCCAGTTGGCAAAGCTGACTTGTTTGCAAGGGCCCAGTCTCAGCATCAGTTAAAGAATATAGAAGGGTGGGCTTGAAGCTGAAAGACAATAAATGGCACATGGTGACATAATTAATGAAGGTCACTTCATTTTATCAGGACTGTCCTTAATTTATTCTGGCTCAGATCCAAAAGCCAAATACTAAAAGCACTGTTACATCGTCAGGCTTTCAACCTCATTATTCAACATTGGAGATATTCTGCTTACATCAATTTGTCTTTTGACTCTATCACACCCACTAACCCTCAGCTTCCCACCAATGCCATCTTCAATGGCCTGGCGATTATCTTGCCCATCAGGTTTCTCTCAAGTTCCCCCCCCCCAGCAGCCAAATCTCTTTATAACGATTTTCAAATCAACTTACAAAGTTCAGGCAAGGGTCTGCTCTGGGGATTTCTCTGCCAAACTGAGGGAAATCCATCTTTTCCCTTACGAAGAAACTCCTTTTGAGGAGGAGAAATAAACATTCCAGCAGGGGTATGGAAGCATGCCAAAGGGGAAGCCCATTAAAATGTAGAACTGGGCCGGGCTTGGTGGCTAACGCCTGTAATCCCAGCACTTTGGGAGGCTGAAGCAGGTGGATCACATGAAGTCAGGAATTTGAGACCAGCCTGGCCAACATGGTGAAATTCCGTCTCTACTAAAAATACAAAAATTAGCCCGGTGTGGTGGTGCACGCCTATAATCCCAGGTACTCAGGAGACTGAGGCATGAGAATCACTTGAACCCAGGAGGTGGAGGTTGCAGTGAGCCAAGATTTTGCCACTGTACTGCAGCCTGGGTGACAGAGCGAGACTCTGTCTCAAAAAATAAAAAATACATGTATAACTGAATGTAGTCCTTAGTGAGAGCACAGTGGAAAAAAACAATGGAAAAAACATGGATCAGGTTAGCCATAAAGATAGCTCCAGATAGTCTGACCAAGGAAGGCAGTCAGGTTCCTATGGCTTTGCACAGAGAAAAAAGCTCCCTTATGTGGAATTTTCCTTTCTTTTTTCCATAATGAAGGCAAGCCCCAAATTTTCTTCAGGGTCAACTTTCAGATTCACTTCCTCTTAGTGCCATGTTTAGCCAGAAAAAAAGCCTCCCAACTTTTGCTAGTATGAACAAGGAAGCAGAGAGTAGAGAATTAAGTTTGAAGAAAATAGTTTAAGTGCATCTAGTCCCGACCCAGAGAAAATCCTATACCCAGGGATACCACCTTTCACTGATTAGGCTGGACAAATTTTTAAAGATTGATATACATTATATTCTAAGGAAAAGATCATGGCAGAATGTTATGATAGTATTTATTCATAGTATGTTATGATAGAACTTATTCATAATTACAGACACACATATGCAAATTAATGCATTTTACAGAAGATCTGGAAAGATATACATCAAACTGTTGAAAGAGGTTACCTCTGGGGAGGTGAGTTTGGAGGAAACAGAGTAAAGGAGGACTTGTACTGTTAGTTCTATATCTTTCTGTGCTGTGTGAATTTTATTACAATGTTGATATATACCTTTATAATTTATTAATGGAAAAAATTAATTATAGACCACAAATTAAAGGTGATAAGATTGTGGAGGTCAGATTACACATCAGAAATAGTCCAGTGAAAATACCAGAAATGTGACTAGCTCTTTTCAGAATTATACAAAATTAAACTATTTGTTTACAAGAAAAAATAAATTTAGAAGATCTGTTTGTACAAATGACCAACTGCTCTTTATCTAATTATATATATGAAAGTGTGTGTTTCTTCGTAGATTTTAAAGGAGAACTCCCATCGTTAAAACTTTGTTTTTGAGCTTGTCTGCAGCTAAAAATTGTTGAAATCTACACAATGCAGGCTGCAGTGTACATTTTGGCACACACAGTTGAACATTTGAGCAGAGCGAAGATCAATGGGAAGCCCGTTATCCTTGGGTTTGGCAAAGTGTTTAAACCTGTTTGGGTTTAAGTATTCAGGATGATGAAATGTTAGCCCGTCTGAGACTACTTCAGCCTTTTTTCAGGTGCAATTTCGACAGCTGTGTAAAGGATTTACGCAAGTTTGGATGAATTCAAACACAGGTGTAAAAGATAAAAGGCAACTGGAACAAATGCTCTACCTATGATCATTTTACCGTGTTTGGCCATCTTATTTTGTGCCTGTTGATTCCAGTGCCCTTTCATGCAACATCTATCTTATGACTCATCAAAAAATCCACCTTATTTTAATTTATTGCGAATAAAGAATGAAGTTTTGAACAAAATCATGTCTGGTTCTTCTCTCTAAACCCAACTCTTATTTATTCCCTCGTGTTTTGTCCATCTTTTCTCCACAGCTTTCAAGTAGATTATTCCCCCTCCCCCAGTCTTTGACCTGTAGATGTATTTAGCAGATCTTATAACAGTGTCTCAAAATCTTGCACGTAATCATTCCATCATACTCTAATGGAAAGGTCTAATATTTTGTGACCACGGTAGAATATAAGGTCTGGAGGGTGGTTCAAAGTCATGTTATTTGTTCCTCATCTCTCTAAACATCACGTTTACTGACTGATAATAAGCCAAAGGTAATCAGATACTAGAAATCATACTGTTAAAATTTGATACTCCATGAAAAAAAATATTTTCAAAAGTGTCTGGTCTTAGTTTTACATTGCCACAATATGTTTAAATGAACTCAAGATGAGATGTACGATTCCTGCCTAGGTTTTTCTAAAAACAAGGGAAACATCCAATGCATCCAACACAGGTCTCACCCTGGCCATGGGTAAGGTGGCCCACAAGAGTGACAGATGCGCCAGACAGACATGCAGGACACCAAAGAGCAGGGACGCAGCAGAAGGGATGCAAGTAGCAGAATCACTACAGCTGCCCAAACTTATTTATAAACTCATGTGCCACACATCAGCCTCAAAGCCTTCTAGAAAATTCTTGAAAGTAGTTTGGAATCCAGAAAAAAAAAAAAATAGAAACCTAAGTTAGGTGTATACCCATTTTTAGAAGCAGAAGCTCTATATAGGAGCAGGATCCTAGATTCAAACTTAAGTTACCAGCTATGCAACTCCAGGAAATTTTTTTTTTTTTTTTTTTTTTTTTTTTTTTGAGAGGGAGTCTTGCTCTGTCGCCAAGGCTGGAGTGCAGTGGCGCAATCTCTGCTCACTGCAAGCTCTGCCTCCCAGGTTCACGCCATTCTCCTGCCTCAGCCTCCTGAGTAGCTGCGACTACAGGCGTCCCCCACCACGCCGGCTAATTTTTTTTGTAGTTTTAGTAGAGACGGGGTTTCACCGTGTTAGCCAGGATGGTCTCCATCTCCCGATCTTGTGATCTGCCCGCCTCAGCCTCCCAAAGTGCTGAGATTACAGTCGTGAGCCACCACACCCGGCCACAACTCCAAGAAAATTCTAACTCTTGAGCCTCCTTCTTGTCTAAAGCAGGAATAATAAATTCTGTCCAATTTAATTCCAAAGCAATTGTAAGGATTAAATGAAATAAAATTGTTTTGAAAAGTGTTAAGCACTACAGAAGGTAATGCTGTTAGTGCCTTTTTATTAGTTTCTAGACAAAAATATGCATAATCTCACTTGTTCATAAAATTGTGTTTGGGATATTATTGTTGAAGAAAATTCTTAATTCCTTGTGAAGAGTTTGGGATATTAGAGTATAAATCATTTTCTAAATTTACTTTTTGAATTTATTTTTAAAAGTTCAATTTTTGTTGCAAAAGGAATGCTTAACTTTAAGAACTTTAAGACATTTCACATCTATTTACTTGTGGAAGTTTGTGAAAGCAGGAAAAACTTAAAAGTAAAGAAATTACAAACATACTAGTAATGATTATTGACTTTTCTAGTGTTTTGAAAACTCTCTACTGTAGGTTTTTAAAAAGACTCCCATTTTCTAAAAAAGACAAAGAATTTTTAAAACTTATTATAAAGGTACTAATGATATCTAACTTTTAAATTTAGCTCTCTACCTAATTATCCTAAATTTTCAAGCTACTAATATAAGCACTTTTTAGGTTTTTGCAGCTTTCTTTTCAGATTTATAAAAACAAAGGGTTTACAATAATTGAATCATGCTTTATATTCATCCTAGAAGCACCTCACTTTTTTTTTTTTTTTTTCAGCCAAAGTATAATGAGACTGCATGACTAACACAGCAAGGTAGTGGAAGATCCAGGACCAACCAGGTCTCCCAACATGGTCCTCAGTCCTTTTCAGAGCACCAGTCAACCACCCTAATTTGATGATTCTAAACATAATCCACTTTTTCCTTTGTATGTAATAGATGATGGAGGAATCTAAATTAAGAAGAAATAATTGGACACCACATTGGAAGGATATGCTAGAATCCTGATGTGGTTTGGCTGTGTCCCCACCCAAATTTCATCTAGAATTGTAACTCCCATAATTCCCATGTGTTGTAGGAGGGACCTGGTGGGAGATAATTGAATCCTGGGGGCAGTTTCCCCCATACTGTTGTCATGGTAGTGAATAAGTCCAGATCTGATGATTTGATGAGGGGTTTCCCCTTTTGCTCGACTCTCTTCCCTGTTGCCTGCCACCATGTAAGATTGTGCCTTTCACCTTCCACCATGATTGTGAGGCCTCCTCAGTCATGTGGAACTGCAAGTCCATTAAACCTCTTTTTCTTTATAAATTACCCCATCTCAGGTATGTCTTTATCACAGCAGCATGAAAATGGACTAATATGAATCCCAAATTGTATCCCATACCAACTGAAAGCCTTATTACAACAAAGTTGTTTTCTAACATTGTCTCACACTGTCTCACACCTAGGGGCCTTACCAGCTTAAAGCCACCTCCTGGAGAGGGCTTTCTAGTCAATCCATCGAACTCTCTGTCTCATCACTTTAGTTCTCTGCATTTATAGTTGTTTTTTGGTGTGCTCTTGTGTTCCTCCACCAAAATGCAAGCTCCATGAGAATAGAGACCCTATCTCTACTGCTCATTTCCTATTGCCCAGAACAGTGCCTCAAACTTAGAGTACACTCAATAAATATGTGCTGAATAAAGTGCCGGTTTATAACAGAAGTAAATGCAGTAGCAGGGCTATCATCACTTACATTTCTGCCTTGGAATTTTTGCTTCAGCAGCATGAATTCAACCAACAAGAAGATTCTTCCTATTTCTCATATTATCTGAATTGATAATATTAATAAAATATTTCATTTTGCTCTCTTCTATATAAGAGAAAATACACTTCTGTTCTTGGTAAAAGAAAAGTTATCTTTGACCTTTAACCTGACGTATGTACTAATTGTATCCATTTTTCAAATATTTGGAAAACAAAAATTTGTCTAGCACTCAGAGAACAGATTTCTTCTTTGCCAGTTCCTTCCAGGCTTTAATGTATCCAGACACTCTACTCACTATTTTACCAGAAGTCCTTTCTCAAAATGTTCCTCTTTAAAAGTTTTCAGGAACACCTCAATGCTCTTTAGTGTAGAAAGCTATTTTTAAAATAGTGGGTGGCAGGGAAGAGGGAGCTAAACAAAACAGAATGAAAATTTTGAAACATCTTGCCTATTTGACTTGTCCACTGGTGCTGTTAAAACAATGGCTTTTTAATCTTGTTTATCATAGGATAGACACACTAAATAGTCCCTATACACTAAATAGTCTTCACAAGGAATTAAGAGTTTTCTGTAAAAATAACCACATCTAGTTAATCTGGATCTTTAAAATTCTATGCAGAGCAGAGACTTCTGAAACAAACTAGCTAAATACTTCTTGTCGAATACGGTAATGGATAGTGCTGGGATGCAAGAGAGAAAGGATGAAGTTCTACTGGCACCTTTTCTTTTGAAGTGGCCCCAAACCTTAAAGCCTGCATTTCATTTGGGAAAATCTTTTGCTAAAACCACTTCCCATATGCAACCCATCTGGAGGACTATAATCTAGTCTTGCCTGCAGCAAACCAACAGTAATGATGCTTGCCTTTCATCACAGATCCCTGAGCACTAGACAAACATTAATTAATGCCCCCAACACACCTGTGAGGTAGGAAGTATTATTATCCCTGGCTCACAGGTGAGGAAATCCAGACACCAAGAGGTTAAATGGCTTCCCTTAGGCCACAGAGTGAGCTAACAACAACAGCAAACTTTCCACTAACCTTGGCCCTCCATACAGGCTTGAGCTCTGAGAAATTTTGAGCAGAACCATTGCTACATGAGGTATGCTACAATCAACTTATTTGTCTTTTTCACAAGGAGGTTGGACTCTACTTCAGAACATAAATGAACTCAGGACCCAAAGGTCTTAAAAATGTGGAAACAGTAACAGAATCTGGAATATTTATATCTTCCAGAGCCCTTCCCAAAGTATCCTTTAATTGTCATCTCTGCTGACACCCAGACTTCAGGTAGCACTTATTGAGCTCCTACTATGTGCCTGGTACTGCAATTTCAGTACTAGTTCCCATGACTTTCCAGAGAACCAAGTATGACTCCAGTAAAACAACTGTTGCAAAGTTTGGGTCAAGTGGAAATTAGAAACTATTGTAACCAAGAACAGTTTCTCTCTCTTCCCTAAAGGTTGGCACGAGGGGTATAAAAATTACCAAGAGAATTCCAATGGTGAATAATCATGTGATCATTGCACACCAGGACGCTTTCCAGCTAAAGTTGCAAAATCATGCAGCCCACTCATCTTTTAAATAGCCCAAGAATTCTACCAACAGGCACAGTCCTAGGTCTATTAATAACAAATAATAATAACTATTCTTAATTGATTTTTTCTATGTTCCAGACTTTTCATAAAAGTATCACATTACTATTTGCAACAATCCTCAAAGAAGGTGTTAGTATTTTTCTCTTATTTTTACAAATGGAAATAAGGTTCAACTTATTAGATAACTTGCTGGAAAATGGCAGAGCCAGAATTTAAAACAAAGTGTGACTACAAAGTGCATACTCTTTTCATATTTTACTACTTCTTTTCTGAGGATAATTGAGAATTCTTAACTATCTCTCTTTATTTTTATTATTTTTTTTTATATCCCTTTCCTCTCTTAGCACCTTCTATGAAGGCCTTTGACTAGCAGCCAGACATCTGTAGCACGAGGGAACATAGTTGTCAGACTGTCCTAGGGAAATCTCTTCTCCCCACTGGCTTTCTCAGTAGTTTACAACAGAGCCACATTTTGAACCTTCAGACCTTGCTGATCAAGCCCTAAGAGTACTATCTCTTGATTCTGTTACATCAACATTCCATTTTGAAGTACAGCTTCTTATTCAAGAAGCACTGTGACCATTTCCATGCCCTGGGTTTCATATCTAGTTTTGAGCCCCTAATTTCAACCTGACCTCAAGCTTCTTTCTATGTAGCAACTAGTTCATATCTCCATTTGCTCACGCATCACTTAGGCTGCAAGGACAGATCAGTCAAGCCAAACTGACAATAAAAATAATTTACTTGTTGACTAAGGGAGTAGATCAGCAGTAACATGGGCTTCAGGTATGGTTTGATCAGAACCCTGGCTCTGCTTCTCTCAGATTTATTCTCCTTTGTATGTCAAATTTTTCCTTAGACTGATTCTTCTATTGAAAGATGGATGTCAGTAGCAATTCCGTTTCCAGCTTCCTTGTTCATTTCCAAAACACAGTGAAGAGGGATAGCGGGAAGGAGACTATGTCTCAGTGGGCACTCGAATGCTTTCTGATGAAAAGAATAATAATAACGTATTTGTTCACTAATTTGAAAGAGTGTATGACAGTAACTATGCCATTTACTGAATGCTTACTATGTTGCAGACATAATACTAACCACATTAAATTACCTTAACACACATAAGCACATGATGACCCTATACAAAGGAGCTGTTATCACCTACATTTTATTGAAACCAAAGCACAGAGAAGTTTACAAATTACCGAGAATGACACAGCTAGTAAGTGGTAGAGTCAGGAGTTGACCATAAGTCTGGATCACACCAAAACTCTCTATGCCCACAAAGGGAACAGAAATTTTCCAGGTGTATCTTAACTGTGGCAACAAAGATAGCCTGCCCTGAGCTACACAGTCAATCCTTGTTTGGATAGGAAAGGAGGGAAGGACAGCCATAAGAAAAATAAGGTCAATTCAGAACTCCATTTTTTGGCCTTTGGAAAATAGAGCCACTCACACAATTTCTCTATTATCTGTCAAGCATTAATCTCTAGAATCCAAGCAGAGACTCAGAGAGACCCCTCTACTGAATAATTAATAAGCCAGAAAATCCACTTGCTCAGAAAATTACAGCATTTGGCACAGCACTGTACACATATGTATAGTAGGTACGATCTTTAGTAAAGGCTTGTACTTTTTTGGAATGACAGCATTCTTTTCTAAATCTGGAAGCAGTCTTCAAAGGCAAGTTCGCTGATATCCATACAGAAACCAAGATACCTGGCTTCACCCCATTAACTGTTGCAAATCTTCTGATTGCAGTCCAAAGTTAGAATATGAGCAGGGTCTGCTTTGCTAATGACAGCCCTGGTTCTAAGGGCTGTTAATAGAATAGGTGATAGCAAAAGGTGTTTGTTTTAGCCATTTACAGTTTTACAACTGACTGCAGGGAGACTGGAATAAACAGCCATTCTCATGCTATGCCACCACCTATAACAGAGCCCAGAAACCTCCACAAACACCTGAAATACATGAAAGAGCTCTTATTATTTAGTAGAAGGAAGGGGATAAGCCTGGGAATCAGTGTGACCCCTAACACAATAGCGCAAGGTCAAGAGTCAATTTTGTCAGGGGTGGAGGAGAAACAAAATCTACCACGCATTTCTGAGGGCTTCTGAGGGCTGCTACCAGAGGAACACATCTGTATTTGAGCCTTCCATGTTTTAAGACCCTAAAATATTCCAGTGTGAAACATTTAAGGTCAATGTAATTGGCATATTCTTCTTGTGGGAGAAAACGGAAACTGTTTTAACCTTCCTTCAATTCTCAGTCCATCCAAGAGGCAGCTTTCGTTAGCTGTAACTGGCTTCACCAACTCATTGATCATTTACAGTATTCAGTTTCTTTGCTTAAAATGTAGCTGAAATGAAGAAAAACTGGACAAGTTGAGTATGTTGAGTATGTTGAGTATGTGCCAAACTCAGAATCAGAGCTACAAGCCACATGTAACTACTTAAGTTTAAATTAATTAAAACAAACAAAATTTAAAATTTAGTTCCTCAGTTAAAAAACCCACATTTCAAATGCTCAGTAGCCATGTGTGACTAGTGGCTTTTCCAGGAATAACCAGGACATAAACATTTCCATCATCATAAAAGTTCTATTGAATAGAACTGGTCTCTATAGCATCAGAATAGAAGATTCCACTACTAACAGGTTAAGGCCATGTATTACAGATACTAACCGCAAAAAATGCCACCTAATTGTCTTAGTGAATTTGAAAAATTCACTAAGTGAGTTAAACTTTTCTTGTATTGAGAATTATCCATGAGCAGGTTATTTAATTCACCTGTAACTTTTCCTTCTTTTTTTTTTTTTTTTTTCCAAGATGAAGTCTCGCACTGTCGCCCAGGCTGGAGTGGAGTGGCACGATCTCAGCTCACTGCAACCTCCGCCTCCTGGGTTCACACAACGCTCCTGCCTCAGCCTCCCGAGTAGCCGGGATTACAGGTGCCCAACACCACACCTGGCTAATTTTTAGTATTTTTAGTAGAGACGTGGTTTCACTATGTTCACCAGACTAGTCTCCAACTCCTGACCTCGTGATCTGCCCTCCTCGGCCTCCTAAAGTGCTCGGATTACAGGTGTGAGCCACCGCGCCTGGCCTCACCTATAACTTTCTATCAGCAACAGGTAGCTTGAATTAAATTCAGCTGTATGTGACAAAAACACAATAGTGGCTTAAACACACAAAGTTTTCCATTATTTCCAAGTTCCAGAGATGAACAGTCCAAAGCTGGTACAGTAACTTGATTAGTTCATCATGTAGCCAGGATCATGCCCACTTACTGTTGTGTCACCTCTAAGGAATGAACTTCAGTAACCTGGTCCAAGATGCTGTCTAGAGCTCTAGTGTTTATATCTGCCTTCCAGCCAACTGGAAAGAGAAAGGGGAAGAACTCTAAGCCCTTTCCTGTCAGGATACTAAAGTTGCAAATGACATTCCTGTTTGCATTCTGTTGTCCAAAAGGTAAACACAAGGTTACTCTTAGCTGCAAGGGAAGCTGGGGAATGTGGTTTTTATTATGACTGCCACAAAATTAAAGGTTGTATTACTGTGGAAAGAAAGGAGAATGGCTATGAGAAAGTAACCAGGGGCTTCCGTCACACTAATAGTGTTGAGAAATTGTAAAATAAGAGAGACAAAGCAGTTAAAGAGAATTTTTCCAATTGCAAACAACACTTTCAAAAAGCTTAAGTAAGAATTTTAAATTATTGAGTAAATGAAAATCTCTGAGTTTTGGGGAATTTTCAGTGATCTGTATTTCTTTGGTGGCCACCTTCGTGCTGTGATTTAAGGAAAGTCACTCCATTCCTAAGCCCTCCTTCAGAGTACCCAAAAGTCTTCTTTTCAGTTTTTCACATGGCTTGACACACACCATCTACTAGAGATTTATCTCAGTTAAAAAGTCTTTACAAAATGTGAACATTCCTGGGGATGGTAAAAATATCTGTTCATTCTCCATTTATTATTAATTAGTCAAATCCAGTTTTTGATCTCCAAAAATAGAAGGATTGACTGAGTTGGAGTTCTGTGGGGAATGAGGTGAACAAGAAAGAAGTAACTAAAGTTTTGGATTGGGAAGACATGAGAGGAAAAGCATTTCTGGGGTGTTTCTTAGAGTGGTCGAGGGTAGCTGAAGAGCAGATTAAGATCATTAGAAATAGAGAAAGGAAGGTTGAGAAGAATGGAGGTGGGGAAGAGAGACTGAAGGGCACAAAGATGGAAGTGAGAGCTGAGAAGGCATCAAGGATGAATTTGACCATCTTGAAATTTTGCCTAGAGTTGACCATGAATGCTACAATATTTATGTGATCTCTTAGCAAAATATGCAAGAATAGAGCTTTTTTTCAATTAAGAAATTAAAAGGCATATAAGAAGTTAAAATGCAGTGCTCATCTAAACTGACAGTGTTTTGTGTACAATCAACAAAAGCAAAAGAAATTGCATTGTCTGAACTAAAAAACCTGTCTCTTATGGTTCTGGAAATGTATTAATTCATTTTAATTTAGCTGTTTTTTTTAAAAAAATTCTACCTAACAACAATAATAACAATGATGATAGCATTAAACAAGTATACTTTGAGGAAGGCACCATACCAAGGGCTTTACATGTATTATTTCATTTAATGAGCACAGCATCTCTTTGAGGTAGATATTGTTATATCCTTTTTACAGAGAAGGGAACTGATGCTTAGGAAGATTGGGTGACTTGCCTTAGTTGTGGCAGAACCAGGTTCCAGACCTATAAAGCCAAGCTCCAGATTCCTTGCTCTTAATCCCTATACTGACACTGCCTCCCGACTTGGTGTTTGGTAGAAATAGAAATGATTCACATTTAGATCAAAAGTGACACCTGAACAGACTATATAATTTAGACGCCTTTCTCCATAAGGCACTCTCCATGTGGCTGACATCACTTCTGACTGCTTCAAATGTCCATTATGCGGATGACCTGCAACTTACTCCTAAAACCTTCTTCACTGTCTCTCCCTGGCTCCCTGCCTCACGCACCACCCCCCACCACGCTCACCACCACCTCCAGACAGCAGCCAAGGTGTTTTCTGTCAATTGTGTCACCTAGTGGTCAGAAGGTAGAACTCCTTTATTTTACTTCCCTTGTCTACACCCTATTCTTTATTCCTCTTCAAGGACTTTTTGGCAGAATCTATCTACCTCTATTAAGTCATCACTCAGGGTTCATTCAATTCGCCCTTAATCTTTTTCACTTACATACACTCATCTCCCTTAGCTCCCTTTCTCCTCATCCTCTCTCTTTGAAGGAGGATCTCTCTCTCTTCATCATTTATTTCACTAGCCAAAATGTTGACCCCAATCATCAGAGAATAGTGAGCTCTGAAGTCAGACAGAACTGAATTTTAATTCCAGAGCCATCGCACTAATTGTGAGATGTTGAGCAAATTGTATGGCCTTTCTAAATCTCAGTTTTCAAATCCATAAAATGGAGATAAATTTCCTACTTCAGAGTACTTATAGAAATGAGATGACTTAAGAAAAGCCTTAATTATCTAATTGCACATAATCAGTATTTAATGAATATTACTCATCTCCACACCATCATGAGTAATGCATAAAATAATCATGCTGCTGTATCAAGAAAAAGGAAAGCCATATTCTTGGAGATTAAATTTGTTCTACCTAAGAACCAGTGTGTATAATACTTAAAATCTTTTCAATAAGTTCCCATCAAAACCTCCACAAGGGTCCATCTACTTGCTGATTTTCTCCTTGTTACAAATAGTATTTCTTCTTCATGATAGATAAATCAAATATTTATAAGATAGTCTGGGAGTGTAATGTTAAATCAAGCTTAGCCTAAAGCTAACCCCTTACATATTTCAAATTCGGCCTAAAGTTTTTGCTGTACATTGTGAACTATAGTAGGAGGAAGTGTAAACCAACTGTAGCCTACACTTGTGCCAATCACCACGTTTTGGCCAATCAACTGTAGCCAACTGTTTGAATGGTGTTCAAATAAGGCAAACGCCAAGCTGCAACCAATTTGGCTGTTTCTGTACCTCACTTCCATTTTCTGTATGTCACTTTCCCTTTTCTGTCCATAAATCTTCTTCCCTTAAGTAGCTGCGCTGAAGTCTCAGAGCCTACTCTGGCTCAAGAGGCTGCCTGATTCGCAAGTTGTTCATTCCTCAACTAAATTCCTTTAAATTTAATTCTGCTGAAGTTTTTCTTTTATCAGTAACCATCATTTAATACTACTTCTACACAAAAGTGCATTCTAAATTCCAAAGAGCCATCAATTAGGAATGTATTCTAGTTTTGGTTTGAAAATTATGAAAAGCTTTAAACTAAGAAAACCTGAAAGTAAAGAGTCCGTTTTGCTTTTTTCCTAATGGAGGTCAGGACTTCTCCAATGGGTCAGCTGGCAAAATACAGTGGAATGTGTGCTGATACACTGGAGAAGAATGGGAAAATTCACCCTGCCCTGAGAAGCACTGATTATCCTCTTCAAGCACAGTTTGTTATCTCAGCTACACATGTGACACAAAACAAGAAGTGTGTGAACTAGCATTTGACAATATATGCAGATTACTGGTTTATGTTATTTATCAAAATGTAGTATACCAAAGACAATGCAATAAACTATCATTTTTTAAACAAATGATACTGGAACAAATGGACACCTATATATAAAAGACTGAATCTTGATTCATACTTCATACCATATGTATATAAAAATTCACCTAATATCAACCATAAACTTAAATGTAAAAACTAAGCTATAAACTTCTAAAAGAAGATACAGGAAATAATCTTGTGACCTTGGGTTAGGCAATGATTTCTAAGACATGACACAAAAAGCATGATACACAAAACAAAAAGCTGATAAACTGAATTTTATCAAAATTTAAAACTTTTATTCATCAAAGACACTGTAAATAAAATGAAAGAACCAGCCACAGACTGGAAAAAACATTTTCAAAACACGTATCTGAAAGAGAGCTTGAATCCAAAATATGTGAATTCTCAAAATTTAATAAGTATATAAAAATGGGCAAAAGATTCAAACACTTTACCAAAGGAGATATACAAATGTCAAATAAGCACATTAAAAGATGTTAAACATCATTAGTCATTGGGTAAATGCAAATTAAAACCATGATGAGACACCAGTATGTATCAGATTGGCAAGCAACAAAGATGAAAATATCAAGTACTGACATAGATGCTATGCAATTTGAATTTTACACATTTCTCCTAGAAATGAAAAATGGTTTAGCCACTTTGGAAAAGAATGTAGAAGTTTCTTTTTTTTAATTATACTTTAAGTACTAGGGTACATGTGCACAAGGTGCAGGTTTGATACATAGGTATACATGTGCCATGTTGGTTTGCTGCACCCATCAACTCATCACTTACATTAGATATTTCTCCTAATGCTATCCCCTCCCCCAGGCCCCCACTCCACAACAGGCGCAGTGTGTAATGTTCCCCGCCCTGTGTCCAAGTGATCTCATTCTTCAGTTCCCACCTATGAGTGAGAACATGCAGGGTTTGGTTTTCTGTCCTTGTGATAGTTTGCTCAGAATGACGGTTTCCAGCTTCATCCATGTCCCTATAACGGACATCAACTCCTCCTTTTTTATGGCTGCATAGTATTCCATGGTGTATATGTGTCACATTTTCTTAATCCACTCTATCATTGATGGACATTTGTGTTGGTTCCAAGTCTTTGCTATTGTGAACAGTGCCACAATAAACATACATGTGCTTGTGTCTTTATAGTAGCATAATTTATAATCCTTTGGGTATATACCCAGTAATGGGATTGCTGGGTCAAATGGTAATTCTAGTTCTAGATCCTTGAGGAATCACCACACTGTCTTCCACAATGGTTGAACTAATTTACACTCCCACCAACAGTGTAAAAGCGTTCCTACTTCTCCACATCCTCTCCAGCATCTGTTGTTTCCTGACTTTAATGATTGTCATTCTAACTGGTGTGAGATGGTATCTCATTGTGGTTTTGATTTGCATTTCTCTGATGACCAGTGGTGATGAGCATTTTTTCATGTGTCTGTTGGTTGCATAAATGTCTTTTTTTTGAGAAATATCTGTTCATATCCTTTGCCCACTTTTGATGGGGTTTTTTCTTGTAAATTTGTTTGAGTTCTTTGTAGGTTCTGGATATTACCCTTTGTCAGATGGGTAGATTGCAAAAATTTTCTCCCATTCTACAGGTTTCCAGTTCATTCTGATGATGCTTTCTTTTGCTGTGCAGAAGCTCTTTAGTTTAATCAGATCCCATTTGTCTATATTGGCTTTTGTTGCCATTGCTTTTGGTGATTTAGTCATGAAGTCCTTGCCCACGGCTATGTCCTAAATGGTATTGGCTAGGTTTTCTTCTAGGGCTTTTATGGTTTTAGGTCTAACATTTAAGTCTTTAATCCATCTTGAATTAATTTTTGTATAAGGTATAAGGAAGGGATTCAGTTTCAGCTTTCTACATATGGCTAGCCAGTTTTCCCAGCACCATTTATTAAATAGGGAATCCTTTCCCCATTTCCTGTTTTTGTCACGTTTGTCAAAGATCAGATGGTTGTAGATGTGTGGTGTTATTGCTGAGGCCTCTGTTCTGTTCCATTGGTCTATATATCTGTTTTGGTACCAGTACCATGTTGTTTTGGTTACTGTAGCCTTGTAGTATAGTTTGAAGTCAGTTAGCATGATGCCTCCAGCTTTGTTCTTTTTGCTTAGGATTGTCTTGGCAACGTGGGTTCTTTTTTGGTTCCATATGAACTTTAAAGTAGTTTTTTCCAATTATATGAAGAAAGTCATTGATGGGGATGGCACTGAATCTATAAATTACTTTGGGCAGTATGGCCATTTTCACTATTATTGATTGTTCCTATCCATGAGCATTGAATATTCTTCCATTTGTTTGTGTCCTCTTTTATTTCATTGAGCAGTGGTTTATAGTTCTCCTTGAAGAGGTACTTCACATCCCTTGTAAGTTGAATTCCTAGGTATTTTATTCTCTTTGTAGCAATTGTAAATGGGAGTTCACTCATGATTTGGCTCTCTGTGTTAATGGTGTATAGGAATTCTTGTGATTTTTGCACATTGATTTTGTATCCTGAGACTTTGCTGAAGTTGCTTATCAGCTTAAGGAGATTTTGGGCTGAGACAATGGGGTTTTCTAAATATACAATCATGTCATCTACAAACAGGGACAATTTGACTTCCCCTCTTCTCTAATTGAATACCCTTTATTTCTTTCTCTTGCCTAATTGCCCTGGCCAGAACTTCCAACATTATATTGAATAGGAGTGGTGAGAGAGGGCATCCCTGTCTTGTGCCAGTTTTCAAAAGGAATGCTTCCAGTTTTTGCCCATTTAGTATGATATTGGCTGTGGGTTTGTCATAAATAGCTCTTATTATTTTGAGATACGTTCCATCAATACCTAGTTTATTGAGAGTTTTTAGCATGAAGGGCTGTGGAATTGTCAAAAGCCTTTTCTGCATCTATCAAGATAATCAAGTGGTTTTTGTCATTGATTCTGTTTATGTGATGGATTACGTTGATTGATTTGCATATGTTGAACCAGACTTGCATCCCAGGGATGAAGTCAACTTGATGGTGGTGGATAAGCTTTTTGACCTCCTGCTGGATTCGACTTGCCAGTATTTTATTGAGGATTTTCCAATTGATGTTCATCAGGGATATTGGTCTAAAGTTCTCTTTTTTGTGTGTGTCTCTGCTAGGCTTTGGTATCAGGATGATTTGGCTTCATAAAATGAGTTAGGGAAGATTCCCTTTTTTTCTGTTGATTGGAATAGTTTCAGGAGGAATGGTACAAGCTCCTCTTTGTACCTCTGGTAGAATTCGGCTGTGAATCCATCTGGTCCTGGACTTTTTTTGGTTGGTAGGCTATTAATTACTGCCTCAATTTCAGAGCCTGTTATTGGTCTATTCAGAGATTCAACTTCTTCTGGGTTTAGTCTTGGGAGTGTGTATGTGTCCAGGAATTTATCCATTTCTTCTAGATTTTCTAGTTCCTTTGCATAGAAGTGTTTATAGTATTCTCTGATGGTAGTTTGCATTTCTGTGGTATCGGTGGTGATATTCCCTTAATCATTTTTTATTGCATGTATTTGATTATTCTCTCGTTTATTGTTTATTAGTCTTGCTAGCAGTCTATCGATTTTGTTGATCTTTTAAAAAAACCAACTCCTGAATTTATTGATTTTTTGAAGAGCTTGTGTCTCTATCTCTTTCACTTCTGCTCTGATCTTAGTTATTTCTTGCCTTCTGCTAGCTTTTGAATTTATTTGCTCTTGCTTCTCTAGTTCTTTTCATTGTGATGTTATGGTGTCAATTTTAGATCTTTCCTGCTTTCTCTTGTGGGCAGGTAGTGCTATACATTTCCCTCTACACTCTGCTTTAGCTGTGTCCTAGAGATTCTGGTACATTGTATCTTTGTTCTCATTGGTTTCAAAGAGCATCTTTATTTCTGCCTTCATTTCGTTATTTACCCAGTAGTCATTCAGGAGCAAGTTGTTCAGTTTCCATGTAGTTGTGCGGTTTTGAGTGAGTTTCTTAGTCCTGAATTCTAATTTGATTGCACTGTGGTCTGAGAGACAGTTTGTTGTGATTTGTGTTCTTTTACATTTGCTGAGGAGTGCTTTACTTCCAATTATGTGGTCAATTTTAGAATAAGTGCGATGTGCTGAGAAGAATGTATATTCTATTGATTTGGGGTGGAGAGTTCTGTAGATGTCTATTAGGTCTGCTTGTTGCAGAGCTGAGTTCAGGTCCTGGATATCCTTGTTAACCTTCTGTCTTGTTGATCTAATATTGACAGTGGGGTGTTAACGTCTCCCATTATTATTGTGTGGGAGTCTAAGTCTCTTTGTAGGTCTCCAAGGACTTGCTTTATGAATCTGGATGCTTCTGTATTGGGTGCATATATAGGATAGTCAGCTCTTCTTGTTGAATTGATCCCTTTACCATTATGTAATGTCCTTTGTGTCTTTTGATCTTTGTTGGTTGAAAGTCTGTTTTTATCAGAGACTGAGATTGCAACCCCTGCATAGCTGAAACTGCAGGAATGCACCAACACGCCTGGTTTAGATATTATTTTTTAAAATAAATAGTTTTCATTCTGAGAGTGAGAAATTGGTATGGTTTTTATTTGTGTTTTAATTATTAGTGAGATTGAACATTTATTATATATCTATTGATTACTGGTTTTTTTTTTTCCTTTGCAACTTGACTTTGCCCAATTTTCTATACGGGCATTGTTATTGTATGTATAAGAACTTTTCTTCACCATAAGATACACACAGGAATTCTGATAGGTACTAGAATAATGGCAATGCTTAAATGTAAATTCGTGCATCCCTTCTCACAAAAATCACAAGATCAAAAAGAATAAACCATACATGACCCAGAAGACAGAATACTCCAAACTTAAAATTACTTATAAGTAGAGGAAAAAATACTATATTCCAACAGAGTTATTATTAGATTTCCTGCTGCCACTACAAGACAATTGATGTAAGGAATAGTGGGAGGGCAGTCCTAAGATACTCCATGGAAAAGAGAAAAGACAAGTGGAGATCATAGGTAGGTCACAGGCAAAATCACTCCCCAAAAGAGAAGGTCCGGTGCTGTATTAGTCTGTGCTCACACTACTATGAAGAAATAACCAAGACTGGGTAATTTAGAAAGAAAACAGGTTTAATTTACTCACATTTTCGCATGGCTGGGGAGGCCTCAGGAAACTTACAATCATTGCAGAAGAGGAAGCAAACACATACTTCTTCACATAGTGGCAGGAGAGAAAAGTGCAGAGCAAAGGGAGGAAAATCCCCTGATAAAACCACCAGATCTCATGAGAACTCACTATCACAAGAACAGCATGGGAGAACTGCCACCATGATCTAATCACCTCCCATGAGGTCCCTCCCCCAACACATGGGGATTACAATTCAGATTACAAGTCAAGATGAGATTTGGGTGTGGACACAGAGCCAGACCATATCATTCTGCCCTTAATCCCTTCCAAATCTTGTCTTTCTCACATTTCAAAACACAATTATGCCTTCTCAACAGTTCCCCAAAGTCTTAACTCATTTCAGCATTAACCCAAAAGTCCAAGTCCATAGCCTCATCTGAGAAAAGGCAAGTCCCTTCCACCTATGATCCTGTAAAATCAAAAGCAGGTTAGTTATTTCCTATTAATAGATACAATGGGGCATTGGGTAACTACACCCATTCTGAATGGGAGAAATTGGCCAAAACAAAGGGGCTACCAGCCCCATGCAAGTCTAAAATCCAATGAGGTAGTAATTAAGTCTTAAAGCTCTGAAATAATTTCCTTTGACTCCATGTCTCACATCCAGGTCATGCTGATGCAAGAGGTAGGCTCCCATAGCCTTCAGCAGCTCCAGTCCCATAGCTTTGCAGGGTACAGTTCCCCCTCCCAGCTGCTTCCATGGGTTGCTATTGAGTGTCTGCAACTTTTCCAGGTGTATGGTGCAAGCTGTTGGTGAATCTACCATTCTGGAGTCTGGAGGATAGTGGCCCTCTTCTGACAGCTCCACTAGGCAATGTCCCAGTGTGGACTCTGTGGGGGCTCCAATCCCATATTTCCTCTTCCCCATTGCCCTAGCAGAGGTTCTCTATGAGGGTGCTGCCCCTGCAGCAGACTTGTACTTGGACATCCAGGCATTTCCATACATCATATGAAATCCAGGTGGAGGTTCCCAAACCTCAATTCTTATCTTCTAAACACCTGCAGGACCAATACCATGTGGAAGCTGCCAAGGCTTGGGGCCTGCACCCTCTGAAGCCACAGCCTAATCTGTAGCTTGGCTGCTTTTAGCCACAGCTGGAGTAGCTGGGAGGCAGGGCACCAAGTTCCAAGGCTGCACTCGGCATGGGGGCACTGGACCTGGCCCATGAAATCATTTTTCCCTCCTAGGCCTCCAGGCCTGTGATGGGAAGGGCTGTCGTGACATGCCCTAGAGACATTTTCCTCATTGCCTTGGTAATTAACATTTGGCTTCTCATTACTTATGCAAACGTCTACAGCTGGCTTGAATTTCTCCCCAGAAAAAGGGTTTTTCTCTTCTATCACATCATTGGGCCACAAATTTTCCAAGCTTATACACTCTGCTTCCTCTTGAACACTTTGTTGCTTAGAAATTTTTTCCACCAGATACCCTAAATTGTCTCTCTCAAGCTCAAAGTTCTACACATCTCTAAGCCAGGGGCAAAATGCTGCCAGTCTCTTTGCTAAAGCATAGCCAGAATCACCTTTATTCTAGTTCCCAACAAGTTTCTCATCTACATCTGAGACCACCTCAGCCTGGACTTCATTGTCCGTATCACTATCAGCATTTTAGTCTAAGCCATTCAACACGTGTGTAGGAAGTTCCAAACTTTCTACATCTTCCTGTCTTCTGAGCTATCCAAGTCTCTAGGAAGTTCCAAACTTTCCCACACTTTCCTGTCTTCTTCTGAGTCCTCCAAAGTGTTCCAATCTCTGCCTGTTACCCAGTTCCAAAGTTGCTTCCACATTTTTGGGTGTCTTTATAGCAGCACCCCACTCTCTACAGTACCAATTTACTGTGTTAGTACATTCTCATGCTGCTGTGAAGAAATACCCCAAACTGGGTAATTTATAAAGGAAAGAGGTTAATTGACTCATAGTTCTGCATGGCTAGGGAAGCCTCAGGAAACTTACAATCATGGCAGAGGGGAAGCAAACACATCCTTCTTCACACGGTGGCAGGAGAGAGAAGTTCAGAGCAAAATCGGGGAAACCCCCTTATAAAACCGTCAGATCTCCTGAGAACTCACTCACCATCATGAGAAGAGCATGGGGGATCCACCCTTATGATCTAATCCCCTCTCCCAACATGTGGGGATATCAATTCAGATTACAATTCAAGATGAGGTTTGGGTGGGGATACAGAACCAAACCCTATCAAATACTAAGAACTAAAATGATAAAGACAAGTCTGAAACTTTGTAGATCACAGCGCTAGTTACAGGCGATTTAGTAAAACTGGACATGGCAGTCTTGAAGACAAAAAAACTTCTGGAAGATTAAAAAGATAAATCAAGAGAGGGAAGTATCATTCTGAGATGTGGAGGTGAAAGAAAAGACGTAAGAGGGGAAAAGTAGTGATTCTGCACAAATAAAAGAGAATCAGAAGATATGCCAACAGCTCCAGTTCCCAACCACCACAAAGATGCCATTCATTAAAAAACTGCATTTTACTATACTGTCAGAAGAGAATGATTTTAAACCAGGAGCCTCTATAAAATACCTAAAATTAGTAGAAATCAGAACACCTCTATTCAAAGCCACTAAAATTTTTTTAAAATGCAAATAAACATTTCACCTGATAAAAAATCTTCCCAAAAAACTCCAAATCTGAAGAAAATTGTAACACAACACTCCAAATAAAACTAAATACCCTCAAGCATTTATTTGGAGTATTAGAAAACACGTAACATTAGAAATTCAAAAACTGTGAATGGAAATTGTACAAAAAGAGGAAGAAAGAGACAAGATTTAATTTAATGCAAGAAAAAAGTTGAAAATAAAAAAACTCATCAGAAATGGAGAATAAATTACAAGCTGCCCAAAGGAAAGTATTTTTAAATGCAGAAAGTCAGGAAAACAGAAAGATCATAAAAATCAGATAATAAAGAAGTAAAAATGGGTCAGAGAGAAAGTGGTTGAAATAGAAGACTGGCAAGTAAGAGCCAGGAAAACTGGAGTCCCTGAAGAAGAAAAACAACACTTTATGAAAAGAGAAAATATAAGCAGACATAAAAAAAAAAGCCCATTGTGGACCTGGGAAAACTGATTTAGAATGGTTAACTCTGAGAATGCCTGTCTTTATTCTAAAGGAGAGTAAACACAATTAACATGACTCAACAACTACAAGAAAGATGCTTGAACACATGTACCAGGAGATAAGAGTGTTCACAGCAACATAGTCTTAACTGGTAGAATGTTCAGCAATAGAAGAGATAAATATATTGTTGCATATTCAGACAATGGACTACTACACAGTAGTGAAAAATGAATAAGCCATAGCTACCCGCATCAACATAAATACATCTCAAATCAATGTCAAGCAGAATAAGCAAGTCTCAGAGGAATATATTCAATATTATCTTGCATATTTAAAAGTCATAAATAGGTAAAATTAAATTATATACTGCTTAGGGATGATAAATAGGCAATAAAACTCTGAAGAGAAGCAAGAGAATGACTAACACAAAGTTGAGAACCATGATTACCTCTTTGTGGAGAGAGTGGAAGATGTTTTTGGTGAGGGGCACAAAATATGTGTCTCATTACTAGTAATATTTTATGTCTTAAGCTAGGTGTTGGATATAACACTGTTTAAATTATACATACACTTTAAACAGTTATATTTATGATACATTTCACCATTAAAATTCCACAGGAAAGCATTGTAGTGGAAACTGCATTTTGTGCTACCTTCTTCTGGGATGCTAGGCAAATAAAATTTTAACATTTAAACTAGTATCTCTTGGAAATCAAAAACAAAGCAGGTAGGCTCCATGCCTCAGATTTCTGAAGGTGGGTAAGTGATTTTGCTTGTGCTATCTGCTTTGGTTGTTTAAATGACTGATCTTCTCTATCTGCCCACGAGAAATTCATTTACGAAGCCAGAAGGCCCCAGCTACATTTCACTAATAAGGTGCCTGTGTGTCTCATCTTCTCTTTCCTTGACTTTTTGTTGCAATTTCACAGCTCCTGGGAGGACAGCTTTCCACTGGCACCTGTGTGTACCAGCATAAGTATCTAATACATTTTAGTGGAGGATTAATTTATATCATACTCTAAACCAGCTGGGCCGTCTGATTTACAGATCTGTGAGCAGGCTCCTAAATAACTCCACCAAGCAGAAGAGTATGAGTGTGTGAGTATGTGTGTGAGAGAATGTGTGTGTTACCTATCAATAGACTATAGGCAAGTCATAGACAGTGATGAAACATGAAGATAAATATGTAAGCAAATGAGAAAGAATATTTTGATGGGATTTTTAACGTGCATGCTCATATGAACTCTAAGTATAAACAACCTAACCCCAATTCTTTCACCTCAGCTATTCTTAACATTTTCTTAACTCATGTAAATTCTATCTTTATGTTTTAAATGTATATTTCTTCCGACTGGTTCTTTTAATAGCAGTCACCTCCTTATATAATTATGTATCTGTACCATGAAATTCCTGTAGTCAGAGACTATGTTGTTGTATCTATAACGGCTTTCCCTTGCAACACACAGTGCAGGCTTCCTCTCCCCTAGAGTAAATTGGGTCTCATCTCCCAGCCTGTCAAAACACAGGACCTCTGAGTTCTAACTCTTCTGTAGGAAGTAGATATCTGTTGGTTATAGCTTTTGCACTCCCTTCCCGCTTTGCCACCAGAATCTATTTTTGTTATGGGGAACTGATTTCTCCTGGTCCCGGTGAGGCTGGCCCATCCTTATTGACCACAGGACCAGGCACATGATCCAGCCCTAGCCAATCAGACTCTTCCATGACCTGGCCACAGTGATGGGCTCAGCCATGGGAAATAATCATTGCAAACAAAGCTGATCATATTCCTCCCTGAGACTGATCTGCAAAACCTATCAAAAAAGACTTTCTTCTCACCCTAGACTTTCTACACAGATACAATGTGAGTCTGCCTTTGAGTAGCCCTCTTGTTCATCACCTGACGATCAAGTTACCAAGAGATATACAGCAAGATTGGCTGTAACAGTGTGATAGGAGCCGTTAGATCCAGCAAGCCTGAGGCAGGCCTCTACCCCATGCCTATTCCACCATAGGAGTAAAAAAAATTTTTTTATTCCTAAGGATCTAAATTTTATTTGTTTCTACATAAAAAACTACTATAGCACAGTGATGCTAAAGGCCATTGGATGCAGCGTGACATAGTGGAAGGTTTGTGGAATGCAAGATACTGACTTCACAAGGAAAAGAACAATGATATTTTGTTGCAGAGAAAATGAAATCTGCAGCAATCTGGGGGCCCAGACACTGATGTGGGTGTGCAGCAGACCTATATTGAATGAGGCAAGGATAGCCAGATTTAAAAATCGTACTTCTCAGTCTCTTCCGTTTAAGAATTCTTTCAATATTTGCACACATAATATCTTCACTGCCAAATCAATAAAATATCATTTTGATATGGACCTGTGTTGAGAATTTTCTGTTTCTCATGCAGCGTTCTTTGAACTGGTCAGTGGCTCCACCCTGGAAAGGAGAAACCCAAATAGAGAATATGGGCCCTTCTGCTCTCCTCCATGTTTTCTGAAGAGAATAGAAAACAGCTTCACCTAAGGAATGAAAACTTAAAATGCCTCAGAAACAAGAGCTCACTGAGATGCAAAGAGAGAGGATGGAAAGATATTAAGTTTGGCCATGACTTTCAATTAATGTAATCCAGATGTCAGTCTACAATCTAGATACAATTATCTTGAAACCGCTATTCCACCATTTGAAGAAACGTCCAGATTTCCGTGAATTCCTGGGTTTCTTATGTTCTCACAGTCACCTGAAGAACTCCTTCTGGTTTTGGATCATCTTCTCATCTTCCAATCCAGAAAGGGAAATCAGCTACCTTTCATTATTTACATACCAAACAAGCAAAAGCAGAAATGGTGACAAAAAGCTTTGTGTGGGTGTGTTTCAATCCATAAACATAAAATGTACATCATTGTTCTTCAAAGTCCTGCATCACTCCACAGAGCTGCTTACCTTTCCCCCACCTCTCACCCTATCTCCTCAACCCACAGCCCTCTTCAGTTCAAGAGCAGAGCCAGCCATCTATCTCTCTGCTTGCCCTTTCTACAGTTAACCCACACTTCTCAGTGTTTACCCCTGAGAGTTTAGCAAATGTTCTCCTACACAAAGCAACCAAGAATAATTTTGGCTTTGGGTGTTAGGATAATAAGGTTATCACCATGATACATTATTAACCAAACAGAATGGAAGTATACCCAGAGGAGTGCATTTTGTCTGTGTCCCTGAGTTTGCTGGAGAGGCTAAAGGTTCATAGGATAAGCTAGACCCTCTGCTCTGAGGACTCAAATTTACAGGGTGTGCACCAGAGAGGGTCCAGAAAAAGGAGTCCCCAGGCAATGGTCCCTGGGGATAGTGCTAGACGCCCCTGACACTCAAAGACAGAAAGAGAGCCTGCTCTTTGCTGGGGGCTAACAGCGATATTTAAGTTTCCAAGACTGAAACTGTCTTCCTATGCAATTTGCAGGTCTAGGCATGTTGATCCTGTTTTCTACTCATTGAATCTTTTCCTAAAACACCATTTGGAGCTGATGATGGCAGGGAAGGAGGAGGGATAGCTTAAGTTTAACCTGTGCTTAGATATGCTTTTAAAAAGGTGTTATTGGACATGCTTTTTAAACGCATTCGCTACAGCAGATCTTATCTTGCCCATATGCCAATGATGGGAAAAGAAAAAAAATCGTATATGCCAATGAAAGCTATCTCAGCCCCTTCTTGGTCTCATTCTGTCTTATGTGGGTTAAATATTCAGTCAATTCAAAGTTAGAAATCTGGAGCAAGGCTGATTATTTCTTCTTGGGATATCTTTCTTTATTCTTTCTCAAGATGTGTCTGTGAAGGAGAAGTTGCATGGCTATGTAGAGAACTGGAAGGAAGGACTTCAAGGGCTGAAATGGAGTGGCTCATCTTGGGACTGGAGGTACAGTTGGCCCTTAATGGTTCTTGAGACATAACCATGATGCCCTTTACTGAAGCCCTTGGTCCCTGTCTCAGACTCCAAGTGGAAATCTCTGCTATTTACAATCTCCCAATCCTGGCTCTTCGGTTCTCAAGACTTTTGTGTCTCACCAAGACAGGCAAGAACATGGAGGTCCCTTTCATGTCATTTCCATACTGTAAGACACAGAAAACTAAGGGGCCCTGTCTCATCAAG
>NC_037675.1:54389954-54406922 GCF_003255815.1 Theropithecus gelada | reverse complement strand
TTTTTTTGAGACGGAGTCTCGCTCTGCCGCCCAGGCTGGAGTGCAGTGGCCGGATCTCTGCTCACTGCAAGCTCCGCCTCCCGGGTTCACGCCATTCTCCTGCCTCAGCCTTCCGAGTAGCTGGGACTACAGGCGCCCGCCACCGCGCCCGGCTAGTTTTTTGTATTTTTTAGTAGAGACGGGGTTTCACCATGTTAGCCAGGATGGTCTCGATCTCCTGACCTCGTGATCCGCCCGTCTCGGCCTCCCAAAGTGCTGGGATTACAGGCTTGAGCCACCGCGCCCGGCCTATTATTTAATTTTTATAAATTTATCTAGCTTTATTTCTCTGAGGTCCAAGAAATATTGCCAGGAATTTTCTCATTATAGTTGGCAGGTTTGACGTGTGTAAGACTGCTTCCCTGGGGTTGGAATTTTTCAGGTTGCCAGCTTTGCTAAAGGGAAAAGTTAGTTTTTCTGTTGTAGGAATTAGTATGTCAGCAGCAGCAGTAACCCTCTTTTGCAATACTCTAGTGCTTTCAGAATGATATAATGCAGAAAGTTTCCTTAAGATATAGTAAGGAAATTTATTGGAAATATTTTTGGTATTTTAAATCTTTTTCATTGCTATGTAAGACTTTAACATATTAAAATTTTAAATGTTAGCATTAATCAGCATTTGCAGTTGTGTTTTGAGTTTATGCATCTTTTGCTAATGCTACGTAAGAATTTCTAACTAAAAGTTTATTTTTAAAAAAGAAAATTAAATAGTGCTTTCTGGCATTTGAATTTTCTTTAACAGTGATCTTTGTTTGGATCGATAGTAAACTTTTTTTCCTCTACTGTACTTATCATAGTACCCCTAATTCTGTGCTTTGGGTTGAAAAAATTAAGCTCTGTATGCTACAGGATGTGTAATAAATAAAGCAAATGACTTTCAAGTGAAAATAAGAATTATATTTGAAAAGAAAGAACCATGTCTATTTAATTTTGTGAAAAAGTTTTAAATATGTTTCTCTGGAGGATGAAAAAAAGTTTTTCTTTGTTTCTCCATGTATAGGGGTGTTTGTCTTTTTTTAATCCTTAAATTATACTGTTGCTTTAGAGAAGAAAGCCTTCATTTGTGTATCTTGGCTAGCTTTCTGAAAGCGTTTACATAATTTTAAAACGTGGTCAAATGGTCCATATATTTCCCATTTCGTTCTCTTTTAATAATATGGAATTAGTTCACGTTAGTTTTACTACCAGATCTACAAAATCTAGTTTTTGTTTCAAGCAGTAAAGTATCAAGTTTATGTCAGTTTGGTTTACTTTGATATATTAGCATCTTTTTCCTAATGAATTTTTTGTTTAAAACTGTTTCCTGGTCTAAGTGGTACATCTGCTCCTCAGTAACTGACCAGAAGGCACATGAAAGAAGAAACATTTTCAGTGAAGAAAAGTGCATCAGTTGTCATTTTCTACCTCTCCATGACAAGGAAATGTTTTTATAATCCTGGCGTAGCAATCCAGCTTTTAGTTCTAGTTTATAGTTTTTGTAGCCATCTGATTACATATAGATATAGTTATTAAGTGTCTTGTAAGCATTTCTCAATTACTTTTATTACACAAATCTTTGCATATACTATATCTGCATATTCAACAGATTTGTTACATTTCTAGTATTATAAAACAGGAATTAAGTATTTTTGTATTTGAGCAGTATTTAACCTTCAAATGTCACATTAATATAGAAGGGAGTGAGGATGAAAATCAAATGTATTTGAACATAAATTTGAGCTAATCATAAAGATTCTGTAATTTATTAACTGGTGAGAAACTAATTTGTAAGGTTCAAGTTCAAGTGAACTTTTAAATAATTGCTTGCTTAAAATATAAACAAATTTATATAACTACCAAAATTTGACAGGGAAAATGTTGACTTTAAGGTTATCTACTGATTTGCCAAATATCAAGTCTGTGCCTCGCTTTACTCTACGTTGTCTGTTTAGTGCTTACAAGTTGTCACAGCATACATTTTTACTAATGACTTTTTTCATTATTTTATTACAGTCTTTTCAAAGGCAAAGTTAAAAAGCAGAGCTTCCAGTTTGATTTTTGTTTTTTAGTAAAAGTTTTGTTTTTTAAAGTCTTTTAATAACTTGAATGGAGTTGAGAAAAGAATTTTTTTTTCCCCCTAAGGGAAGGTTCCATTATACTTCAGTAGTGGAAAGCATCTAGTAGAATGTATGTTGTGGTATCTTCTCAGGAAGGCTGCATTAGATATGTAAAATGTTATTTATTGCATTCTCAATTTGTACATCAGCTGTTGGCTATGTCAGTCACAAATTTGGTGAGAGTAAATAACCTTAGTATTGTAAAGATGGAGTTTATAAATCTCTTAGCATTTGAAAATGTTATGTTCTTTTTAAAAAATTCTTTCTATGCAAAGACATTAAACATGATAATCACAGTTGTTTTTAATAAATTTAGATATCATTTGCCTTTTTTCTTTCAGTAAAGGTACAGCAGCTATTTGATAAACATTATACTAATGTTTTGCTTTACCGAGTCTTAGAAATTATATAAATAAAGCATTTAGAATAATGTTTTTCAAATACAACTTGTTTTTTAAAGTTAATCCTAGAACAAAAAGGCAAAATGGCAAATCTCATTTAAAATTTACTTTGAAGCTCAGTGTTTTTGCTTTCTTAGTTGTCTACCACCTCCCTCCCTTCTCCCTCCCTTCTCTGTTCAAATGGAGAAGATATAAGGAGAGTACAGATGCGGCAGGTCTTAAACGAAAGCGTTCCCAAGGTACAGTAATTGTAGTTTTATTTCTCCATGTAGTTATATTCCTGGCTTATAGCATTCAGTTGCATTTAAAGCAAAGAAAGTATTAGTTTTTTAAAAATGTGTCCATTGTACTATTTTGTTTATTGCTACTTTATTATGTGTATAAATATTGGTAAACAGTGTATGTAGTCCAGTAACAGGATGTTCAAATGTTCCCCAACATTAAAATGGTTTACTTTAAGATATGTGGATGATTTAAGGAGGAAAAGCATTTTTCTGGCTTAACATTAATCTCTAAATATCTTGGTCTTATAGTTTAACGTTTTAAGCATCTGTTGCTCACAACTATTTTAACAAAAACGTGGTTTAGAAACACAAAAGCTTGAAGTCATGGCATGGATCAGATATGTAATTAGAAAAGTGATTGTTAAACCCTTGCAAAAGATCTTTTTTAGTTTATGAAAAGTTGTTTTATTTAAAAAGCTGACCTTATTATTTTCTTTGGAGCTGAAGATATAATTTATGTTCATTATGTTAATTGAATCTTGATCTGGTGTACAGTGTTAGTAATGTACCGTGGCAGGTAAGTAAAATATAAATTGGTTTATCATAGATTTTTGAAATTGCATATTTAATATAACTAAGAAGTACTGTTCCTTATAATGTCCTTGTATCCTAGTAGGCAATAGGTTTTCATAAAAATGTCTTATGATCATAGATCTTGACCAGAGCTATATTCTTTTATATTTAGCTTGAGGTTATTTTCAGCCCATCTTTAAATCAGAAGAGTTAGACTCTGCCTGTAGCTAACTCTGTGGCAGGTCAGCATATGTCTTTGTACCTCTGTATTTTTGTAAGTAAAATGGGAGATAATATTTTGCCTTGAAAGAATTTTAAGAAAATAAATCAAGCATAAAATTCTTTAAGAAAGAATAAAATTCTTTTAAGAATTTTAAGAAAATAAATCTGAAGATGGGTATGTTAATTTTTTCTACCTATATACCAGAGCTATAAAGGAAAAGCTTGAGGCCCTCAAAACATAAGAATTATCAAATTATGAATTGATGGATATGTTTTATCAATTTTTTTACTACTTCCACAAACATTGCTGTATTTGTGGTATATGTGCCAGACACTGTGATAGGATATTCTTTTTGGTGCTAGGGATATAAGAAATGATCAAGACACAGTCCCTGGCTCCTGGGACTTATGAATTCCTAAAGAATATAGGTTTGGAGTTTCTTTAAGGCCTCATTTTCGCCAGGCATATCCCCAGTTACAGAAATGCAGCAACCATACTGGTTTTTTTTGGTTTTTTTTGTTTTTTTTGTTTTTTTTGTTTTTTTTTGAGACAGGATCTCTCTCTCTGTGTTGCCTAGGCTAGAGTGCAGTGGCATGATCATAGCTCATTGCAGGCTTGACCTCCTGGGCTCAAATGATCCTCCTGCCTCAGCCTCCCAAGTAGCTGGAACCACAGGCATATACCACCATGCTCAGCTGATTTTTTTAGTTTTTATGTGGAGATGAGGCCTCACTGTTGTTGCCCAGGCTGCTGTCAAACTCCTGGGCTCAAGTGATCCTCCTGCCTCAGCCTCCCAGAGTGCTGGATTATATGTGTGAGTCAATGCACCCAGCCAACCATATTGATTTGAACATCGTGGCAGAAAAACATTTCCTGAATTCTGTATACTAAAATATCTTTCAGTTTTGGATTTGTGCTATGATGAGCAATATCCGGTAATTATTGGCTTCACCATCCATTCCAAAAATACCTCATTTTCTAATAGATTATTCTTTTCCCAGTTTAAAGGTAAATTTTTTTCCCCTGAGTCTTATTTTGTCTAGCGCTTAGTGAAATTTTTACAAATCATTTGATATTTTTAGTAAAATCAGTAGAAGAAACTGAAGTGAAGTTGCTGTGTCAAAGCTATTGAGAGCTTGAGGTATATATGCCTTAGACCCAATGAAGAGTCAGCCACATCGCCTGGAAAAGCAGTTGTTTAATTATCAAAACACATAGAAACTGTATATTAGAGGTTAAAATTATGATGGTTAAGTCACTCAGTGCTTTAAAAGGTTGCCATTCCCTATAGCAGGATTAATCATTTATAAAATAAAGTCCCTATCCATTACTTGCTTCACATAACTTTTATGTGAAATAGTGTTTTATTGAATTAAGTTTCATATCTGAGTTTGTTAGATAACATTGATTTAAAAATCTGAGTGTTATAATTTTTCAAACAAATAAAGTTTGTCTTGGAGACTTTCAAATTAGCTTTTCCTTTTTACAATAGCTGTTCATAGTTTCAAGTTGAGTCGAAACCATGTGGACTGGCACAGTGTGGATGAAGTATATCTTTATAGTGATGCAACAACATCTAAAATTGCAAGAACAGTTACCCAAAAACTGGGATTTTCTAAAGGTAATCATTAAATATTACTATAGCTTATCAAAATTTTGGGAATCTGACTTTTTCTCTTATATTCAAAATAGACAATTCATGTTCTGTTTTTAGTATGTTTTAAATGTATTAAATTTAGTGACAGATTCCTTTTTAAATGAAACTTTTTAAGTTGAGGTGACATGTGTTCGTCAAGGAATAATTATATATTTAGAATGATTTGACAAGATTAATAAATATCTTTTATACTTCTGAAAGCACAAAAGCTGTTAAACCTAAATTGTGGCAGTTGAAATATAGTGTCAAGGAAGATGAGGACTGAAAATTTTCCATCATATTTAGTGACCTGGAGGTCATTGGTGACTTAGATGGATTGATGGGGCAGAAACCAGATCAGCATGGGTTGAAGCATAAGTAGAAGATGAAGCAATGGAAGCAATGAGAATAGACAACTCTTTTTTCTTCTTTTTTTTAAGATGGGGTCTCACTCTGTCCCTAGGGGGACAGAGCAGTCCTCCGAACTCAAGCCTCCTCAAGGGCTCAAGCAATCCTCTGAACTCAGCCTCCTCAGTAGCTAGGATTACAGGGATGCACCACCATGCCCAACTAATTTTTTTAATTTTTTGTAGAAACAGAGTCTCCTTAGGTTGTCCAGGCTGGTTTCAGATTTTTGGCTGCAAGCCATCCTCTTGCCTTGGTCTTCCAAAGCTCTGGGATTACAGACTTGAAATACAGTGCCTGGCCTGACAACTCTTTAGACACGTTTGACTACATGAAAGAAAAGAGAGAATGATACCTGGGGAAGATGGGAGAGCATTATCAAAAAATAAATGTAAAAAGAATTTTAAAGTTTGATACAATTTTTATACCATATTTTACATTTTTAATTTCAATAATGTGCTTTGAATATCTTATGTTTATTACTCAGTTGTATTTATTTTCTGAATTACCTTGTGTAACTAGCTTAATTTGCTATTTGAATGGTTGTCTTTACTTTTTAATTAGTAAGCTCTCTTTGTATACTTAAGTAATTGTAATTATGTGTTATATTTTGCATATTTTTTCCAGTTTGCCATTTCTTTTTTCCTGATATTTTCTTATATAGAAGCTTTAAATTTTTATATATTCAATTTGTCCTTCTTTCCTTCCATTTCTTTCTCTTTATGGTTTCTGACTTTGGTTTTGTGTCCAGTTCACTTTATATCACAGCTGATCAATATATACCTTCTTACAGTTTTTATTTCCTCCCCCACAGCCAGTGAAATTTTTTCATAATATTCCTTTTACTTCTTTTTTTTCTTAAAACATATTGTGGAAAATGCTATTTCTCAGATTAAATAGTAAATTTAGAATTAAAATTTTTCTACAGCATCAAGTAGTGGGACCAGACTTCATAGAGGTTATGTAGAAGAAGCCACATTAGAAGACAAGCCATCACAGACTACCCATATTGTATTTGTTGTGCATGGCATTGGGCAGAAAATGGACCAAGGAAGAATTATAAAAAATACAGCCATGTAAGTTCTTTGATGAATACATTCTATGTCTAGTCTAGAATCCAAACTTTCATCCAGAGTATAAGAGATATTAACAGTATACTAATTCCACTGCATGGTCCTCCAGTGCCAACTATTCGAATACCTCTTAAGTCATAGATCAAGTATCTGGACCAAATTTTGAGAGGGATTATGTCTACTGGATGATGATGATGTTTGATTTTTTTCTCCCCACAGTATGGAGAAGAAGAGGGATAAGGAAGCCTTTTTAAATCTAATATATTAAGTTAATTTATAGTCTAAGGTTGAAAGCAAGAAAAATATCTAGTTTTAGGTTATATCTTACTCTCTGAACTTCAGAAACTAAGAATACTGCAAAGTTGCACAACTCTAAAAGGCTAAGAAATAGCCAATTAGCAGCTTAACCTCTCCGATTAATTGCTACCCAAGCCGGGCGCGGTGGCTCAAGCCTGTAATCCCAGCACTTTGGGAGGCCGAGACGGGCGGATCACGAGGTCAGGAGATCGAGACCATCCTGGCTGACACGGTGAAACCCTGTCTCTACTAAAAAATACAAAAAACTAGCCGGGCGAGGTGGCGGGCGCCTGTAGTCCCAGCTACTCGGGAGGCTGAGGCAGGAGAATGGCGTGAACCCGGGAGGCGGAGCTTGCAGTGAGCTGAGATCCGGCCACTGCACTCCAGCCTGGGTGGCAGAGCAAGACTCCGTCTCAAAAAAAAAAAAAAAATTGCTACCCAAGGAAACTGAACTCTGAATTTTATGTGGAAAACAGTGGATTATTTACCAACACACCAGACAGGTTATTTACCTCATTAGTTTATTTATATTCAGTTTTATCCTAAAACTTTTTAAGATGTTTTAGGGGTATATATGATATTTGCGTGTTTCAAAAACATTAATGACTTTGTTAAAAGGGCATGTTAGGGTTAAGGGTTCCACCGCAAACTTGGCTGTGAGCTAGCAGCCAGTGTAAAGAAAAATATAATCGGTTATAGATGATGCCAGGAGAACAAGTCTGTTGTTGACAAGTCCAGTTTATTTGATTCTGAGGCTTATAAAGGTTCATTTGAGTCCTTATAAAGTAAACGGTGTTATGATACTAGGAAGTATGTCCTCAGCAACACCTGTATAATAATAATGCAATGCTGAGTTTTATTTCACTTTTTATTGTAACATCTCTTAATGTCAGCTAATGGATTAAAGTAAAAATACAATTCAACTTCTTTTTATTATTATTATACTTTAAGTTCTAGGGTACATGTGCACAATGTGCAGGTTACATATGTATACATGTGCCATGTTGGTTTGCTGCACCCATTAACTCGTCATTTACATTAGGTATATCTCCTAAGGCTATGCCCCCCACATCCCCTCACCCCGGTGGGGCCCAGTGTGTGATGTTCCCTACCTTGTGTCCAAGTGTTCTCATTGTTCAGTTCCCACCTATGAGTGAGAATATGCAGTGTTTGGTTTTCTATCCTTGTGATAGTTTGCTCGGAATAATGGTTTCCAGCTACATCCATGTCCCTACAAAGGACATGAACTCATCCTTTTTTATGGCTGCATCGTATTCCATGGTGTATATGTGCCACATTTTCTTAATCCAGTCTATCATTGATGGACATTTGGGTTGGTTCCAAGTCTTTGTTGTTGTGAATAGTGCTGCAATAAACATACGTGTGCATGTGTCTTTATATTCACATGATTTATAATCCTTTGGGTTTATACCCAGTAATGAGATTGCTGGGTCAAATGGTATTTCTAGTTTTAGATCCTTTAGGAATCACCCCACTGTCTTCCACAATGGCTGAACTAGTTTACACTCCCAACAGTGTAAAAGCATTCATATTTCTCCACATCCTCTCCACCTGTTGTTTCCTGATTTTTAATGATCGCCATTCTAACTGGTGTGAGATGGTATCTCATTGTGGTTCTGATTTCCATTTCTCTGATGACCAGTGATGATGAGCATCTTTTCATGTGTCTGTTGGCTGCATAAATGTCTTTTGAAAAGTGTCTGTTCATATCATTTGCCTACTTTTTGATGGGGTTGTTTGATTTTTTTTCTTGTAAATTTGTTTAAGTTTCTGGATATTAGCCCTTTGTCAGATGGGTAGATAGCAAAAATTTTCTCCCATTCTGTAGGTTCCCTGTTCACTCTGATGGTAGTTTCTCTTGCTGTGCAGAAGCTCTTTAGTTTAATTAGATCCCATGTGTCGATTTTGGCTTTTGTTGCCATTGCTTTTGGTGTTTTAGTCATGAAGTCCTTGCCCATGCTTATGTCCTGAATGGTATTGCCTAGGTTTTCTTCTTGGGTTTTTATGGTTTTAGGTCTAACATTTAAGTCTTTTATCCATCTTGAATGAATTTTTGTGTAAGGCGTAAGGAAGGGATCCAGTTTCAGCTTTCTACATATAGCTAGCCAGTTTTCCCAGCACCATTTATTAAATGGGGAATCCTTTCCACATTTCTTGTTTTTGTCAGGTTTCTCAAAGATCAGATGGTTGTAGATGTGTGATGTTATTTCTGAGGCCTCTGTTTTGTTCCATTGGTCTATATCTCTCTTTTGGTACCAGTACCATGCTGTTGGTTACTGTAGCCTTGTAGTATAGTTTGAAGTCAGTTAGCATGATGCCTCTAGCTTTGTTCTTTTTGCTTAGGATTGTCTTGGCAACGTGGGCTCTTTTTTGGTTCCATATGAACTTTAAAGTAGTTTTTTCCAATTATATGAAGAAAGTCATTGGTAGCTTGATGGGGATGGCACTGAATCTATAAATTACTTTGGGCAGTATGGCCATTTTCACGGTATTGATTGTTCCTATCCATGAGCATTGAATATTCTTCCATTTGTTTGTGTCCTCTTTTATTTCATTGAGCAGTGGTTTATAGTTCTCCTCGAAGAGGTACTTCACATCCCTTGTAAGTTGAATTCCTAGGTATTTTATTCTCTTTGTAGCAATTGTAAATGGGAGTTCACTCATGATTTGGCTCTCTGTGTTAATGGTGTATAGGAATTCTTGTGATTTTTGCACATTGATTTTGTATCCTGAGATACAACTTTGTTGAAATTGCTTATCAGCTTAAGGAGATTTTGGGCTGAGACGATGGGGTTTTCTAAGTATACAATCATGTCATCTGCAAACAGGGACAATTTGACTTCGTCTTTTCCTAACTGAATACCCTTTATTTCTTTCTCTTGCCTGATTGCCCTGGCCAGAACTTCCAGCACTATGTAGAATAGGAGTGGTGAGAGAGGGCATCCCTGTCTTCTGCCAGTTTTCAAAGGGAATGCTTCCAGTTTTTGCCCATTCAATATGATATTGGTTGTGGGTTTGTCATAAATAGCTCTTATTATTTTGAGATGTATTCCATCAATACCTAGTTTATTAAGAATTTTTAGCATGAAGGGCTGTTAAATTTTGTCAAAGGCCTTTTCTGCATCTATTGAGATAATCATATGGTTTTTGTCCTTGGTTCAGGTTATGTGATGGATTATGTTTGCATATGTTGAACCAGACTTGCATCCCAGGGATAAAGCTGACTTGATCATGGTGGATAAGCTTTTTGATGTGCTGCTGGATTCTGTTTGCCAGTATTTTACTGAGGATTTTCTAATCGATGTTCATCAGGGATATTGGTCTAAAATTCTCTTTTTTTTGTTGTGTCTCTGCCAGGCTTTGGTATCAGGATGATGCTGGCTTCATAAAATGAGTTAGGGAGGATTCCCTCTTTTTCTATTGATTGGAATAGTTTCAGAAGGAATGGTACCAGCTCCTCTTTGTACCTCTGGAAGAATTTGGCTGTGAATCCGGTCCTGGACTTATTTTGGTTGGTAGGCTCTTAATTATTGCCTCAATTTCAGAGCCTGTTACTGGTCTATTCAGTGATTCAACTTCTTCCTGGTTTAGTCTTGGGGGAGGGTGTATGTGTCCAGGAATTTATCCATTTCTTCTAGATTTTCTAGTTTATTTGTGTAGAGTTGTTTATAGTATTCTCTGATGGTAGTTTGTATTTCTGTGGGATTGGTGGTGGTAACCCTTTTATCATTTTTCATTACATCTATTTGATTCTTCTCTCTTTTCTTCTTTGTTAGTCTTGTTAGCGGTCTATCAATTTTGTTGATCTTTTCAAAAAACCTGCTCCTGGTTTCATTCATTTTTTTGAAGGACTTTTTTGTGTCTCTATCTCCATCAGTTCTGCTCTGATCTTAGTTATTTTTTGCCTTCTGCTATATTTTGAATTTGTTTACTCTTGCTTCTCTAGTTCTTTTAATTATGATGTTAGTGTATCAATTTTAGATCTTTCCTGCTTTCTCTTGTGGCCATTTAGTGCTATAAATTTCCCTCTATGCACTGCTTTAAATGTGTCCCAGAGTTTCTGGTACGTTGTGTCTTTGTTCTCACTGGTTTCAAAGAATATCTTTATTTCTGCCTTCATTTTGTTATGTACCCAGTAGTCATTCAGGAGCAGATTGTTCAGTTTCCATGTACTTGTGTGGTTTTGAGTGAGTTTCTTAATCCTGAGTTTAATTTGATTTCACTGTGGTCTGAGACACAGTTTGTTGTCATTTCTGTTCTTTTGCCTTTGCTGAGGAGTGCTTTACTTCCAACTGTGTGGTCAGTTTTGGAATAAATGTGATGTGGTGCTGAGAAGAATGTATATTCTGTTGATTTGGGGTGGAGAGTTCTGTAGATGTCTATTAGGTCTGCTTGGTAAAGAGCCGAGTTCAAGTCCTGGATATCCTTGTTAACCTTCTGTCTCATTGATCTGTCTAATATTGACAGTGGGGTGTTAAAGGCTGACATTATTATTGTGTGGGAGTCTTAAGTCTCTTTGTAGGTCACTAAGAACTTGCTTTATGAATCTGGGTGCTCCTGTATTGGATGCATATATATTTAGGATAGTTGGCTCTTCTTGTTGAATTGATCCCTTTACCATTATGCAATGGCCTTCTTTGTCTCTTTTGATCTGTTGGTTTAAAGTCTGTTTTATCCAAGACTGGGATTGCAACCCATGGTTTTTTTTGTTTTTGTTTTTGCTTTCCATTTTCTTGGTAGATCCTCCTCCATCCCTTTATTTTGAGCCTATGTGTGTCTCTGCACATGAGATGGGTCTCCTGAACACAGCACACTGATGAGTCTTGACTCTTTATCCAATTTGCCAGTCTGTGTCTTTTAACTGGGCATTTAGCCCATTTACATTTAAGGTTAATACTGTTATGTGTAAATTTGATCCTGTCATTATGATGTTAGCTGGTTATTTTGCCCATTAATTGCTGCAGTTTCCTCCTAGCATCGATGGTCTTTACGATTTGTCGTGTTTTGCAGTGGCTGGTACCAGTTGTTCCTTTCCATGTTTAGTGCTTCCTTTAGGAGCTCTTGTAAGGCAGGCCTGGTGGTGACAAAATCTCTCAACATTTGCTTATCTGTAACGGATTTTATTTCTCCTTCATTTATGAAGCCTAGTTTGGCTCGATATGAGATTCTGGGTTGAAAATTCTTTTCTTTAAGAATGTTGAATATTGGCCCCCACTCTCTTCTGGCTTGTAGGGTTTCTACCGAGAGATTGCTTTTAGTCTGATGGGCTTCCCTTTGTGGGTAACCTGACCTTTCTCTCTGGCTGCCCCTAACATTTTTTCCTTCATTTCAACCTTGGTGAATCTGACAATTATGTGTCTTGGAGTTGCTCTTCTCGAGGAGTATCTTTGTGGTATTCTCTGTATTTCCTAAATTTGAATGTTGACCTGCCTTGCTAGGCTGGGGAAGTTCTCCTGGATAATATCCTGAAGAGTGTTTTCCAGCTTGGTTCCATTTTCCCCCTCACTTTCAGGTACACCAATCAAACATAGATTTGGTCTTTTCACATAATCTCATATTTCTTGGAGGCTTTGTTCATTTATTTTTACTCTTTTTTCTCTTCTCTTTTCGCTTCATTTCATTAATTTGATCTTCAGTCACTGATAACCTTTCTTCCACTTGATCAAATCGGCTACTGAAGCTTATGCATGCATCAGGTCTTCAAGGTCATTCAAGGTCTTCTCTACACTGTTTATTCTAGTTAGCCATTCATCTGATCTTTTCTCAAGGTTTTTAGCTTCCTTGCGATGGGTTCGAACATCCTCCTCTAGCTCAGAGAAGTTCATTATTGCCAACTTTCCGAAGCCTACTTCTGCCAACTCGACAAAGTCATTCTCCATCCAGCTTTGTTCTGTTGCTGGTGAGGAGCTGCGATCCTTTGAAGGAGAAGAGGTGCTCTGGTTTTTAGAATTTTCACCTTTTCTCCTCTGGTTTCTCCCCATCTTTGTGGTTTTATCTACCTTTGGTCTTTGATGATGGTGACCTACAGATGGGGTTTTGGTATGATGTCCTTTTTGTTAATGTTGATGCTATTCCTTTCTGTTTGTTAGTTTTCCTTCTAACAGTCAGGTCCCTCAGCTGCAGGTCTGTTGGAGTTTGCTGGAGGTCCACTCCAGACCCCATTTGCCTGGGAGGTATCTCCCAGTTAGGCTGCACGGGGGTCAGGGACCCACTTGAGAAGGCAGTCTGTCTGTTCTCAGAGCTCAAACGCCATGCTGGGAAAACCACCACTCTCTTCAAAGCTGTCAGATAGGGGAGGATGTTTAAGTCTGCAGAAATTTCTGCTGCCTTTTGTTCAGCTATGCCCTGCCCCCAGAGGTGGCATCTGCAGAGGCAGGTGGGCCTCATTGAGCTGCGGTGGGCTCCACCCAGTTTGAGCTTCCCGGCCACTTTATTTACCTACTCAAGCCTCAGCAATGGCAGACGCCCTTTCCCCAGCCAGGCTGCCACCTAGCAGTTTGATCTCAGACTGCTGCACTAGCAGTGAGCAAGGCTCCGTGGGTGTGGGACCCGCTGAGCCAGGCGCGGGATGTAATCTCCTGGTGTGCCATTTGCTACGACCGTTGGAAAAGCACAGTATTTAGGTGGCAGTGTCCTGATTTTCCCAGTACAATCTGTCACGGCTTCCCTCAGCTGGGAAAGGGAAATCCCAGACCCCTTGCACTTCCCAGGTGAGGCGATGCCCCGCCCTGCTTCAGCTTGCCCTCCATGGGCTGCACCCGCTGTCCAACCAGTCCCAATGAGATGAACCAGGTGCCTCAGCTGGAAATGCAGAAATCACGCATCTTCTGCATCAGTCACACTGGGAGCTGCAGACCGGAGCTGTTCCTGTTCAGTCATCTTGGAACAGACCTCACAATTCAACTTTTTAAAGAAAAAACCTTGTCACATAGTACCAGGCCAAGTCTGATCCTTTTCAATCTCCATGGCTTATATTACAGGAATCTCTTCCCTCTGATCCTGATTTTACTTTCTGATGAGTTGTATATTACTTCCTGTGATGTTTATGTTTTTATGTTAGTATGCAGATATTTTGTTTGGATGTCTAGGAACCTGAGAACTAGGTTTACTTGCATGTTCTCTCTGGAGCCATTGATAAATAAGAAGGTATCGGTTTGATTTCTTTGAGTACAAGTGAGGGAAATCCTAACCCAAAAAGGCTTAAGCCAGAAGCAGCATTTAGTAACTCATAAAACTGAGGAGTCTAGGAGTTAAATTGCCAAACAAGTCATCAAAATCCAGTTTTATCTGCTCTATCACCTTCATTGTGGAGCCATTATCACACATCTCCTTTGATTCCAAATGTTGTTTATATAATCTTGTGCTCAAATTCAAGAAGAAAGAATTAGTCTTTTTTTCCAAAAGTCCCAGCTAGTCTATGCATTTCAGTGACTAATGATGTTGCATCCAACTTCCTGAATCTATGCATGTAGCCATGCAGGGTATGATTGGCTAAACTGGTCATATTCCCAACCTAGAATCAGATGGAAGTTGACTTCATCTTAACTATAGGAAGAGCTAGATTCACAGATAAAAATCACGAGCTATTATTGGAAGTAGGATGAATGAATCCAAGGTGGCTCAAAAAAAAACCCCAAGTGTCCACTACAGGGAGGATTGCCATCATTTCTTCATAGACAGGTTAATTTGATGGAAAATTCTACATATAACTTAGTAATCAATGGAAAATATTCATATAAAAAGGAATTCTGCATAATAAATGATTAAAAGATAGGAAAATCTATATTATTTCTTACCATTTCCCTGCTTGCTGTCATTCCTAAGTTCAGTATTCAGGCCTGTACAAAACTTCATCCTTATCAGGGCCATCCTGAAGCTTGTGTGTACTTGTGATTGATTTGACAGCCTTTTGTTCTCTCAGGATTTCTTTAAATCATGTCTTAGATTCCTGGTAATAGAGAGTTTTCCCTCTTAACATTATTTTAGCAAACCTGCTAATGATTAGTTCAAACTAGCTTTAATCACCTTTGTTCCAGAAAAATATGTTTACTACTTAACACAGATTGAGAAGCAAATTTTTAGACAACTTCTGGGAATGTCAGATATAGTTTACTAAAAGGGATAAATGGAAGGCATTTTAAATACAACTGGATTTACTTTTTGTGGAGTTTCCTTATAAGGGAACTAGTCATAGAACTTGTATACCTAATGCCCTAAATTAGTCATTTTAAAGCTATAATCTTAGAAGAATATAAGGAGGTTTTCAATTAAACACAGTGGGTTGAACACATGAGCTTATCTTATTCCCTCCTGAAACCTCTTTGAACATGATATAAAAAAGAATTTTAAAAAGCAGAAAGGCATAAACCCATAAGTACAGAAAAACATGGGAGAATAAACAATAGTGACAAGAATATCAACAAAACTTATATTTTTGAACAGGAAATATACACATGTAGTTCACAAAACAAAATATTAAAATGTGGAGTAAAAAGGCTGATTCTCATTTCTTCTCCATCTTCCCTCATTTTCCTTTGTCCTTGTATCCCCATTTATAGTCTTCTAGATTTTCTTTATGCATATACAAATTTTTTTCCACACAAAATGTGCATGCTATAGACTTCTGGACCCTGTTTGTTTGTTTGTTTGTTTGTTTGTTTGTTTGTTTGTTTTAAAAATGTATTTTGGATTGCTTGAGCCCAGGAGTTCAAGACTGTGGTGTGCGATGATCATGCCTGTGAGTTTCCAGTGCACTGCAGCATTGGACAATGAAGCAAGACCCCATGTTTGGTTTTTTGGGTTTTTTTTTTGAGACAGAGTCTTGCTCTGTTGCCCAGGCTGGAGTGCAGTAGCATGTTCTTGGCTCACTGCAGCCTCCGCCTCCTGGGTTGAAGAAATTCTCCTATCTCAGCCTTCCTAGTAGCTGGAACTACAGTCACACGTCACCACACCCAGCTAATTTTTGTATTTTTAGTAGAGACAGGGCTTCGTCATATTGGTCAGGCTAGTCTCAAACTCCTGACCTCAGGCAATCCACCTGCCTCAGCTTCCCAAAGTGCTGGGATTACAGGCGTGAGCCACCACGCCCGGTCAACCTCATCTCTTTTAAAAAAAAAAAAGTATCTTGGAGATTACTGTTCATGATTTTCTATTTATATCTTTTTCTATTTTTTTCTATATTTATATCACACGTATATTTTCTTTTTTTTTTTTTGTTTTTTTTTTTTTTTTCTTGTTTTGAGACGGAGTCTCGCTCTGTAGCCCAGGCTGGAGTGCAGTGGCCGGATCTCAGCTCACTGCAAGCTCCGCCTCCCGGGTTCATGCCATTCTCCGGCCTCAGCCTCCCGAGTAGCTGGGACTACAGGCGCCCGCCACCTCGCCCGGCTAGTTTTTTGTATTTCTTAATAGAGACGGGGTTTCACCGTGTTAGCCAGGATGGTCTCGATCTCCTGACCTCGTGATCCGCCCGTCTCGGCCTCCCAAAGTGCTGGGATTACAGGCTTGAGCCACCGCGCCCGGCCATCACACGTATATTTTCTTAAAACCAATTAGTTTACCAATTTTTTTCTAATTGAGAGGAATTATGAAGACTTATTTTTTACAGCTATTTAATGATCCCTAGTTGTACAGTAATTCTTAAATGCTATTAATCTCTATCTTCTCTTCTTACAATATGAGGTAAACATTCATTGCTCAGAGAACATGGAAGTTGAAATAAGCTTATAACAGGACTGAAATCATGATTTTTGTGCATGCGTAGCAGCACAGTAGTGGGTCATTGTCTGAGGTATAGTATTATATTTTTTAATCATTCCTTTTTCTCATTTTCTCTATCCCCTGTTGGTCTCAGTAGTTCTTATGAGATATTTAAGAAATAGATTTTACTGCTTTTAGTAAGGCAAATTTGGGCATCTAGCCAGAACATATCCATCTTCTCTCTTTCCTCTCCCTGTCTCCCCCTTCCTCTCTTTGGCATCCCC